>NW_007727082.1:367544-368601 GCF_000696425.1 Galeopterus variegatus | reverse complement strand
AGCACATAAAAAGGAAGCTCAGTTTAGACATGTGCTTAGGCCTCCTATGTAAGACAGGGTCGCTCTGCTCTTTTGAAACATATTTATATAAATGTTCACAAAGAAGAAAAATAAATTACAAAGAACAAAAGATAAAATGAAGAGAAAGACAAATGAAACCACTAAGATTTTTTAGATGCCACAAAATCCAAATAAATAAATAGACCATGGTCTTTAGGCAAAATTAGAATTATTGTAAAATAGCTAACATAGTNCGAGAAACATGCACATGGGAACAAGGGGTTTTTATTCAGTTTGGGAACAAGAAGGCGGCTAGCTACATGCAAGAGCAAATAAATAGCATTTTACAGGACCCTCCTTCCCCAGTTTAGACAAAGCAATATGGTTTGGCCAAGTAATTCTGCATTGCTCTGCTAAATCTATTGTACTGCAGTAATAGTCTGGGAGGCTTCATGTAACAAGAGCATTAAGATGCATAAAGCTAATTAACTTCTATAGTCACCTACCTATCCAGGATATGGTGTTAAGTTTGTAGAGAAATTTACAGCTACTTCCCAAATCAGATTTTTAGATACGTTAACCCCCTACACTCCCTTCCCACCCATATTTGGTTCCACAAGTGCTGATTGATCATTGATAATTAGAAATTCCCTTCCCTCTCTCCTTTTCTATAGGATGTAAAAACTAAAAAAGTGTTTTTGATTTTTTGGGGGTTTTTTTAGTTAACAGTTGAGCAGTGGGTATGGGGATAGACTGAATTAATGGAATATTTTTACTAATGGGAAAAAGGAATTCAAAATTTTTACATATATTTTAAAAATTGATATATAATTCACATACCACAAAAGTCACCATTTTAAAGTGTACAATTCAATGTTTTTTAGTATATTTACAAGGTTGTACAACCATACGTGTATGTTTCTTAGCCATGCTTTCATAGCTGATTTACTAATATCTTTAAGGCTGTAGGTAGAGTTTGCATGCCAGGTGTAAAAATCAAAACTAGAAAAAGTTATCTTCATTCTTACCCTTGTTCTCTGTACATCAGTCATTCTCA
>NW_007727082.1:351593-366970 GCF_000696425.1 Galeopterus variegatus | reverse complement strand
AAAGTCAAAACTAGAAAAAGTTATCTTCATTCTTACCCTTGTTCTCTGTACATCAGTCATTCTCAAAGTATCAACCCCAGATCACATTGTCAACATCAGCTAGGCACTTGTTAGAGATGCAAATTCTGGGGCTCCATCTCAGACATACTGAATCAGAAGGTAATGAGTGGGGTTCCACAATCTATGTTTTAACAAGCCCTCCACATGGTTCTGATGCACAAGAAAGTTTGAGAACCATTGTTCTAAACCAAGACAATTGCACTAGTTTCACAAAACTATAGCTTTGTACACATGAACATATTTATTTATAATAAATGCATATATATTGAATATTAATATATGGATTTTTGTGGAACCTATCCGTCAAGTCAATCCATCAGTTTTGTTCTGCCAAATGACCACATAATAATAGCCAAATTTAAAAGCAAAGGGGGGGAAAAAAAAAAAGAAAAGGAAAGGAAAGCAGGGAAGCATACAAAGAAAGGAGAAGCATAAGATGTCAGGTGAAAGTGAAAGGCAAAGTAAGTAAGCCAAGCTAAACTACGCATTTTGTAAGATAATAAATGGCGAATGTAGATAAAATTCTCTAGTTAGTCCTTCATTGATCTGCCCTATCTCCCTATCATGTATCTCTAGCATTTATTACCAAGCAGCACCAATAAATCATAGGGTTTCAAACAGTGGAACTTGTTTAAAAAAACAAACAGTAAAAGTCCTAGAGTTTTCCATGGGATTCTAATCACTAAGCCCCAAAACAGACGCAGTGGAGCTGTTAGGGTCGTAGCAAGGACAAAAAACTGGGAGCCCAACCCCTGTAGCCTGTGAGGTGTCAGAACATGGTTTGAAACCAGCTAATTTTATTGAACCCTTTCCTTCTATTGATGAAGAAAATGAAGCTCAAAAAGGTGATTTGTTAAGGTCCACATAGCTAAGGTTCAGACTAGAACCCAGGTCTCCTGACTTCCAGTCCTGAGCCCATTTCTCTATTAGACTGCACCCCCTCCACACTAGCCAGACATCCCTGTTTCCTTTGGGTAAATTTAGTGACTCAGATATTCAGAAAAGATAAATATTTTTTTAAAAATCAAGAGTCTTCATTAACTACCACCCAAATACAGCCACTGTTAAAAATTTGCTATACCCCCTAGTCTTTATCCTTTTGCAAATACCTATATGAACACACACACACACAAACACACAAACACACATTTGTGAAGTTTCCTATCTGGCTTTCTTTTCCCCTTAATATTTCTAAGTTCCTCAACTTATATCAAATTTGTAAGTTTTAATGGCTGAATAGAGTTGCTTCATTGAAACATACTATCTTTTATGTAACTAATCTCTTAAAACTGGATATTTGAGTTGTTTCCAGTATTCTACTATGATAAATAAAGCTTCAGTGAGCATTACTGTATACAAATCTTTCTGCACGTCTGTGATTATTTCCATATGGTTAATTCCAAGAATAGAAATACTAAGTCAAAAGGCATGAACACTTTTTAGCCTCACTACATGATTGTCCAATCGCCCTCTAGATAGGATGTATTATATGAAGTGTAATGAGAGCTTATTTAAATTTAATCCCACTGTATTTTTATCTTTTCCAATTTGCTTGGCAAAAATTAGTGTCTTTTAAATTACTAATGGTTTTTCACCAGTCAAAGGTTTAAAAAGTATTTAAGAGTCAAGCATACACTTACTTTAGAACCCAGCAATACTATTCTCAGGTATTTACCCAAGACAAGGAAAACATATATCTACAAAGACTTGTGTAGGCTCAAAGTGGAAAAAAACTAAATGTCCATCAATGGATAAACCACAAATTGTGGTTTGCCCCTACTATGAAATGCAATTCAGTAATAAAAAAGAACAAAATATTAATACATGGAATAACAGAGATGAATCTCAAAAAAATTATGTTAAGTGAAAGAAGCCAGAACAAAGGACTACATACTGTATTTATGAGCCCGTCTATACAGAATTCTAAAAAACATAAAACTATAGTGACAGAAAGTAGGTCAGCGGCTGCCAGGGCCAAGGAGCAGGGAAGGGAACTTACTGGAAAGAGGCATGAGAATACTTTTTAGGGTCATAAAATTATATCTCGACTGTGGCAGTGGTTACACAACTGTCAACAATTACCAAAATTTACCAAACTCCACACTTAAAATGGGTGAATTTTACTGTGTGTAAATTATAACAATACATTTGGAAAAAATAGAAACAAAACCAAAAATAATGTAGAAATGTTAGAGAAAACTAACATTTTAAGCTAGAAAAAAAATCAGAAAAGCAAAAATCATTTAAGGAATTTTGGGGGAAAACTAACTTATTTTCATTTTTGCATGTTCCCTTTTAATTTTCATCTGTATTCATACATATTCTATGTAGCTATAATTATAGAATATATGTAAATTTAATATTTTTGACATTTTTATACCACAAACAATTTTACACATTTCTATATAGTCTTCATGGTTATAACTTAAAATAGTTATACATAATTGTCCAAAGTCCAAAACTGATAGGTGAATTACCAAGGTTTAAAGCAGATGATGCCTCAGTATTTGGATGCCACCAAGTGGACAAACCATGTAATGTTGTTGAGATTGAACACCATTTTTTAAGTTTTATAAATTTAAAAGTTTCCAATTTAAAGTTAAAAAATTAAATCCCAAATCTGAATCTAGGGAAACCGATTAAGGAGAACTTCTGTTGGCACTGAGGTCTTTACAAACTAAAACCACCGGTGTGAATGACAGACATGGACCTGTCTTGAGACCCAAACCAAACATTCATTTAGGGACCGCCAAACACAAATAGCCTTTGCTGTGAGTCAACCAAGTGATTTCTAACAAAACAATAAAACTTCCCGGGAAGTATGATGATGAAAATGTGGTGAAGACTGTCTGTAAGGCAAGGAAAAATAGTAGATAATTCATTTCCATTTGCACAAGGACTTGAAGATTCTCTTCTGGAGTCACCAGTATTTTCTCTATAGTCCCTCACCTCTATAGTTCAAGCTTTTACTGCTATATTGAAACAGTAACTGTAGAGCCACAAAAAGGAAAGATTATTTCAGGAAAGTGTTTGGTCTCTGCCAGGGTTAACAAAAGAATGACTTTTTCAAAAAAATGTCTTTGAATGACTCCAAGCCTTTGCCTGCCACCAAGCGGGATATCAGCACTTTCTTCTGCCTATAACACAACACTCCTCCCAATTATTTTTTCTGGCAATTTTGACCCACTCCATCTTACCTATTTAAAGATGACAACCTCCATAGATTGAAAAGGAACCATTTAAAAAGAAAGAAACAAACAAAAAGCCCTTTAGGAGTGCCACTAAACAAACTCTTAAAGGAACATCATGAGTCCATAAAGTGAGAAACCACGGAAAGGGATAGAACTCAGTTGAAACAGAAGCTCCTGACGCCCCCAGCTTTATTGTGGTGAGCTATAGAGCCTGTCTTTCTACTTCCTGAAGTGTTTGTTTGCTGATTTGTTTTAATTTTAATTCTGTGTCTTAATTGGAAAAACATTCATGTGATAAAAAATTCAAAAGATATGGAGGGGTAAACAGTAAAGTCTCCCATCAACTGCTCCCACTGGCTGACCAGCCCCATTTCCAGAGGCAAACATTAACCATTTCTTGTGAATCCTTATGGAAATATTTTATGCATAGACAAATAGTTACATATGTACATTCTCCCCATATATACATTCTATCCCATCCTCCCTTTCTTGTTAAACCAATAGCAAACCACTATATACAATGATGCTTTTTTTTTTCACTTAATAATAAAATTTATAATGGGGTTTATACCATACATATAGTTTCTCATTCATTTTTAACCTGTATCATATTCCTTCACATGGATGTACCATAAGATATTTAAGGAGTTCCTTATTAAAATGGACATTTAGCTTGTTTCCAATAGTGAGCTATTTTTATTGTTATTTTCTTACCTGAAACTCTCTGAGCAAATTTGATTGCTTCTTCAACTGGGTCTGAGTTCACAATTTTATCTAGAATACCCAGCTTGAGGGCTTCACCTGCAAAAACATGTCTTCCTAGAACAAAACAAAAACAAATCAAAGAATTACGGGAGATTAAAACAAAGGCATTACTCTACCTAGTAGAAAAGGTTATCTATCCAAGATATAAACCCCTATTATTAAATAAAATAAATAAGGACCACATTGGCTGTTGTAGTAGAAACATCACTGCAGAGGTAACTGGAAAACTTGGATTCAAGCTCCAGCTCTTTTTAACTATTTGTGTGACTATGAAGAACTGCACCAGGACCACAATTTTCCTCATTGGTAAATGGGAATAATTATGCTTACGTCAGCAATTCTGAGTATTAAGTGAGAATGATGTCTTCCTTTTATACTTTACACATCTCTAGAAGTAATTTATAAACTATACATCTGTATACAAATATAAAGATGACTGACTTTTTTTTTTTTTTCCTTTTTGTCTTTTTTTGTGACCGGCAACGGATCGCACCCCTCAGTGTCGCGCCCACACCGGACCGGGACCGGCAACGGGATCGCAACCCTCAGTGTTGCTCCCACACCTCGCTCAGCCAGTGAGCGGGAACCAGTCTGTATGTGGGATCCGAACCCTCGGCGGGAGCGCCACCGCGCGAACCCTCAGGCAGTGAGCGGGAACCGGTCTGTATGTGGGATCCGAACCCTCGGCGGGAGCGCCGCCACGCGAACCCTCAGCGGGAGCGCCGCCACACTTCCCAAGCAGAGCACTGTAGCAGTGCACCACTGGGCCGGCCCCTAAAAATGACTGACTTTTTGACAATAATAGGGTAGAAGCAGCAGAGTAGTAGCAATCGTACACCTTGAACACACCAGGGGCTACAGCTGATTTTTTTTTTAAAAGTCCCCAAACATATAGTTGGGTAGACAGGAAAAAAATTATAAGTCAACATTATAAAAGATATAGTCAAAATTACAGAAGACAAATGGGGTGGCCTTCTGCCATTTTTTGGCTACTCAGCATCTTGACTTCCCCTTAGTTTGTGGAACCACTATTGTGTGAGCTTTGGAACCCTGCCTCCTACTATACAAGCTGAAAAGGAAGCAGAGATGATTAGATGATTGTTTCTTGAAACCCTTGGCAAGATGGGTGTGGCCCCTGACCCCAAGGTGGGTGAGCTAAGTGCTCCGTTGAGGGCTTTTAGTCTGGAGTTAGTGATACCAAGCAGCAGCAGTTTTACAGGTGGCAACATCCAGCGTTTGATGGTGGTGGCACTGGCAGCCTCCAGTACAGAATATCAGCTCCAGGGGGTTACAAATGTTTGATGAGGGTTTACATCGCTTCTAAATTCTGCCTTGGAAGTTCTTCACCAGCTGTATATATGTACTTTGCATATTCTGAAGAAGGGGACTGGGGACATAAGCATGCCTTACTAGAGGTTCGGAAGGAAGAGACAATGACGCATCACTTGCTTTCTTGCCAGTACCATCTTACCTTCCAAAATGCAATCATTAAATCAGTCTTGGTGTCAACAACCCCACAGTCTTCACTGCTCTTACAGTATTGGTGGATGTCATCTCTGAGACAAACCCTCCATTCCTGGTTCTTATTAGTACTTCAGAGAACTACAAATGGGTTTTCTTGATCAGACAGACAGTTCACTGATTTTGGACAGGGGTCCCTCTGGAAAAGCAATATCTGGGCAATTTTCTGGAAGTGCCTTTGAAAATAGCCCTCCAGATCTCTTTCTGGAATGAGGAGGGGTGTGGGGAGTGGGTAAATGGTATCAAGTGTGAAGTATTTCATATATAAAATCATTTAGGTAAAGGGTGAGTGAATCAGCCTACCCAGGTTAAGGGGACCAAGTGGACACAAAATAGAAGATAGAAGCCTGGGCACTAAAAGGATGTTTGAGGAACTAAGCAGGGGAAGGTGAGCTACCCACATGACAGACTGAAAATTTCGCTACTGTAATGATTTCTTGCTGGGAAAATATAGGAAAATGGTCAGGGCCTCTCAGATGTTCAGAACCTTGCCAAGCATTTGCTGTAAATATCCTCAGGTGTTCCTTGTTACTACTGAATGTAATTGCGTATGGGCACCCAGGTGTCCTGGGTTATGGACTTAAGTATAAAGGATGAGTGGCTCTAACCCACAGCACCACTTCCCACTCCTGGGATGCCCCCAGGGGGCTGTTGGGAGGCCACTACTGCTGCTGGTGCCTCTGGGACCCTCCGCAAGGCCACCACTACTGCCCGACCTGTAAACTGCCGGACCTGTAAGCTGCTGCTACTGCTGAGGACTGAGCTCATGTCATTTGCCAACTGCTCTCAGAATCTTTCCCAATTACCTAGCACGGACCTGCATGTGAAGGGTCTGGGGACCCAGTCTGTACAACGGGTTTGAAAGGTCTAAGCCCTAGCTCTGACAATATAAATGGAAACTCAGTATAACTAAAACAGTAACTAAAATAATGAAACATTTTGGCTTCAGTTATGATTTGCCTTGCTTTACATTTCTTCTGCCTTGGATTTCACAAAAATGAAAGAGTACCACTATTCTTATAGACTCAATGAGATTTCAAATACTCTTATTCTGTTTCAAAGAACTAAGGACGTAAAGACATGGCCGTGTACATTTAATACAAATCCTCAAGCTGTGATTTAAACTTGTCTTTTCTTATGCTGCCCTCAGTGTATACAACAATCACTGTCAAATGAGAGCCCTGTGTAGATCTGCTACAAGAAGACCCCCGAAGCAACTGAGGCTGAGACTTCTTTTTTTTTTTTTCCTTTTTTTGTCTCTTTTTTACTGACCCGTAACGGGATCGCAACCCTCGGTGTTGCTCCCGCACCACGCCCAGCCAGTGAGAACCGGTCTCCACATGGGATCCAAACCCTCGGCGGGAGCGCCGCTGCGCTCCCAAGCGGTGCACTCTCCAGTGCGCTGCCGGGCTGGCCCAGGCTGAGACTTCTTTAAGCTGGTTAAACACAATTTTTTCCAATTTTCTTCATGGCTTCTTTTCCAACCTTAAAATATTTTTTCTACATGAAACCTTTCCCAGATGTCATTCTAAAGTCCCCTAAAATTGTGTGTACTACTCAAAAAGATAGGTATATGATTCTAATGATAACTTTCTTCAAATTCACTGTGACTTTTTCTATGCAAATCAAAAATCCATCACATTCTTACTGTTTTTACCTCTTCTCTTCATCATGTTAAAAATAGTGATATTTCATTAAGCAGTGCTTTGGAAAAAAGCCAATCCTAGTTCACTTCATTTCTGTCAAGCCAGTTTTCTTCCCGATTTCCCCCCAAATACTCTTGTCTTTCAGTCTTAATACTGAAAATATGTCCACAAAATTCCTCAGTATTCCTCCACATGCTTTAATTTCTGTAAACCTTAGAATTTACAGACTCATCCCACACCATTAATTATGATTTCCTCCTATATTTTATGCTTCTTTGCTTTCTATTTTGCCTTTCAAAGAGTAAATGTCTCCTGTGCTTTGAATTTCTGTAGTATGTTGGATTGTAAGCCTCCTCTTATGAATTCTACATTAGATACTTAAAATAGTTCACCTTATTATTATTGAAGAAAAGAAATGTAATACTTTTAGTTTTCCTAACTCTCCTTTCACATTCTATAAATTTATAACTCCTCCCCTCCCATTTAAAAGAAAAAAGTCATTTTTAATGCATGTGGACTAATTCTTTTCATATTTGGCTCATGTATACAGTTTTGCATCAGGTCTCTGTGTCAAAACATACAGATTTCTATTAGCAATTCTCAAACTTTTTAGTCTTAGGACTCAATATTGTTTGAATGTTTGTATTGATGTGGGCCTTTAAGAGGTGAATGGATTAATGCCATTATTGTGGGAGTGAGTTTGTTATCACAAGACTGGGTTTGCTATAAGGGTAAGTTTGGCCCAATTTCCTCTCTGTCTTACGTGCTTGTTTTCACCCTCTGCCATTGGATGACCCTCACCAGATGCTGGTGTCATGCCCTTAAACTTCCAGAACTGCAAGAAATAAATGTCTTTTCTTCATGAATTACCCAATCTGTGCTATTCTGTAATAGCAACAGAAAATGGTCTAAGACAAGACCCTCTTTGCACTCTTTAAACTTCCAGAACTGCAAGAAATAAATGTCTTTTCTTCATGAATTACCCAATCTGTGCTAGTCTGTAATAGCAACAGAAAATGGTCTAAGACAAGACCCTCTTTGCACTCTTACAAATTACAGAGGACTCCAAAAAGCTTTGGTTATGTATGTAATACCAATTGATATTTACTATTTTAGAAATTAAAACTGAGAATCTTAAGTGTTTATTAATTAATTTTAAAATAACAATGATAAACTCATTACATTAACATAATTTTTTTGCAAAATAACTATACTTACAAAATTTAAAAAATTTAGTGAGAAGAATGCTCTTTCATATTTGTGCAAATTTATTTAATGTCTGGCTTAATGGAAGGCAGCTAGATTCAATCTGTTGTGATATCATATGGCATATAATAGTATCTGGAAAATTCCACTGTACACTTATGAGAGAATGTGAAAAAGGCAAGTAATGTCTTATTATTATGAAAATAGTTCTAACCTCATGGGCCCCCCTAATAGTCTTAGGCACACCCAGGAGTCCCTGGACCATGCTTTAAGAACCCCTGATTTAGATTATCGTTATAAAGTCTACAGAGCATCCTAGTATGTGAATATTTCATATGTTTGGCATTTACTTATTTGTGGCTGGAGTTATTTTAGTTTCTTTGAAAGTAACCTTTTGTTTATTTTTATCCTTTGGAAGCTTGAAGAATTTTATGTTCTGGAAGTTTAAAATCTTTACTAACAAAATACATCAAAGTATTTTTATCTCATCAATTTTCCTGGAAAATGGTGTGCTTGTTAAAGTATAATCTCTGATTCTATTTCATATCTTAAGAGTTTCTTCTATTTTTTCTTTTGGTTATTGCTTCTCACCTTTTCACTTTGTGTTTTGAGAGCTCTTATTCACAGCAAAGACCTCTGTTATATGCCTGCTGCCCTCATCTACATTTTATTTATCTTTTTGTTAAATTCTTCTGAATTCTATAAATGTGTCTTTATTTATCCTCTATGCTGCTGACTCAGTTGTCTAGTCTATCATGTCTTTTTATTGCTTCAAAGTGAGATTATTTTGGCTACTGTTTTGATTGTAAACAAGGGGTTCTTATTTAATAAATAAAATATTTTCTTTTCTAATTTAGAATAATGTGAGTTTTCTAAAATTTTTAGTTTTCTTTAATGTTTCAGCAAACTCACATTTATGTTTCATTTTTCTAATGTCATAGAATATTTTCATAGGTTTTAGGTTTTGGGTTGTTTTGGTTTTAAGTTTTTTGTTTGTCTCTTTGTACAATATTTGCTGATATTTATTATTGCTGCCTAGGAGTCCTGAGATGCTAGAGCTAAAACTCACCCTCAATATTTTGTTCAAATACAGGTAAAACCCAATTGGACCTACAGCTAATTGGCAGGCAGGATAAAAGTGCTACTCCCAACATCCTTCCCCTCCCCTCTGTATTCTGGGTGGTAAGAGGTAGCCCACACCAGAGTCTAGAGCCTGAAGGCTTCCCAGTCCTATGAATGAACATAAAGAAATTCATTGGTGCTGGGGTAAAGTTCTATGAGAGTAGAGCAGAAGCCTTCTATGCTCTTCAGTGAACAAGGAGGATGGGACCTGGAAAATAAAAGCAAAAGGAAGAGCAGGCACTGGAGTTCTTGTCAGCTGACTGGACAGAGAACATCAGGGAACAAACTGCAACGTGCTCAGGCATATCTTTTGTCGTTGCTGCTAAAGATTCGGTTGTTTTCAGATGGCATTTTAAGGGGAATGTGGAGAAGCAGTGGTTGGTGTTGAAAACACTCTACTTTCCAGAATGACCTGTTTTAGTGATCTCAGAAGATCAGAAAAGGTTAGCCACCTACATCCATTTATTTATTAATTTCCTGTGGGAATGGTGCATACAAAGTTGGTGGGTCAGAATGACCTGTTTTAGTGATCTCAGAAGATCAGAAAAGGTTAGCCACCTACATCCATTTACTTATTAATTTCCTGTGGGAATGGTGCATACAAAGTTGGTGGGGTTTTTTCATTCATATCATAGGGAATCTTTAATTTTCAGTAACAGTTTAATCTTTTTTTAACATCCTTTCTTAGAAAAAAAAAATTTCACAACCAAAAAGGAAGATTCTTAATATCATCATCATAAATAGCTACTGTATTAGTTTCCTATTGCTGCTGTAACAAATTACCACAAACTTAAGAGGCTTAAAATAACACACATGTATTATCTTCCAGTTTAAGATGTCAGAAATCTAAAATAGCCCAGCAGAACTGTGTTCTTTCTGGAGGTCCTAAAGGAGAATCTGTTTCCTTGTCTTTTCCACCCTCTAGAGGCTGCCTACATTCCTTGTCTGGTGACCTCTTGCTCCATCTTCAAAGCCAGCAGCATAGTATCTTCTCTCTCCTCTAACCTCCTGCCTCCCTCTTATAAGGATGCTTGTGATAAACAGGGCCCACCCAGATATTCCATGATAATCTACCATCTCAGAATCCTTCATTTAATTACATCTACAAAGGCCCTTTTGAATGTAAGGTAACATATTGACAGGTTCTGGGGATTAGGACGTGAACATCTTTGGAGGCGATTATTCTGCCTACCAGTTACCATTTATGAAATATGTTCTATGTGACAGGCGCTATACCAGAAGCATGTCATGGTATTTCATTATTCCTTGAAACAACTATGTGGTTGTTTTACCATGAGAAAATGGAAGCTGGGAGGAGTTCAGAAGACCACTCTCTTAAACTCCAGGCCAGTCTATCCAACTGTCTTCTTGACATCTCCACGTGAATGTCTAATAGGCCTCTCAAACTTAACATGTCCAAAACTGAGCTCTCATGATTCCTCCAGAAAACCTGCTCTACCAGCAGAAATCTCCACCTTAGTAACTGTACCATGTTTCCAGCTGTCCAGGACTTTAGAATCATCCTTGACTCTCCTCTTTCTCTCACATCTCATATCTGATCTGTCACAAAACTCTGATGGCTCTACCTTCAAAATATATCCAGAATCTCACAACATCTCACCATTTACATTACTACCTGCTCAAGTCCAAGTCCCCATCTTCTCTTGCTTGGATTTTTGTGGCAGCCTTCTAGCCAGTCTTCCTATTTCTGCCCTTGTCTACCATTAGTATATTTTCAATAGTTAGAGTGATCTTGTAAAAAACACAAGTGAGAGCACGTTACTTCTCTGCTCAAAACCCTCCAATGCCTTTCTACACCATTCAGAAGAAAAGCTAAAGTTCTTTCTATAACCTTCAAGACCCTACAGGATGCGATTTCATCCCTTACTACTTTTCTCCTACTCACTTCACTCCAGCTACATTGAACTTCTTGCTGTTCTTTGAACATTGCAAGTATGCCCCTGCCTCAGAGCTTTGCACTTGCTATTTTGTCTACGTGGAATATACTCCTTCAGATATTGGCATAACAAGCTCCCTTACCTCCTTCAGATCTTTATTCAGATACCATATTGTAGAGAAGCCTTTTCTAGCTTCCCTACCTAAAATATTAACCTATCTCCCTCCTTAACATTTTATATCCCCCTTTTCTGCTTTATGTTTTCTCTTTAGCACTTATCTCCACCTAACCTACTATATACACTACTTATCTCATAGGTAGGCATATGTGTGTATATGTGGTTTTGGTAGTCTCCAAAGTGACCCCCAGTGAGTCTGGCCTCTTGGTCTTCAAGCCTCCTCCCACAGGAAGGACCTCTGTAACCAATTGGATAGTTCAGAAAAGATGGCGTGTGACCCCAAAGACATGTCATAAAAGACATTGTGGCTTTTGCTTTGCTCTCTCTTGGGTCATTCACTCTAGAGGAAGCCAGCTGTCACGTTGTAAAGATACTCAAGCAGCTCTACGGAGAGATCCATGTAGAAAGGAAAAGATGCCTCCTGCCAACAATTAGCACCAAATAGCCATTCATGGGAGTAAGCTGTCTTGGAAGTAGATCCTTCAGCCCCTGTCAAGCCTTCTGATAACTATAGGTCCAGCTGATCCTTTGACTGAAATCTCATGAGAAACTCTGAGCTAGAACTCAAATAATCTTCTTCCAAATTCCTGACCCACAGACAGTTGGAAAGAAAAAAACACTGCCAATTAAACCATGACTCATAATGAACGTAAGAAGCATCTCAATTTCAAACATGTGGGGAAAAAATTGCATTTTTGAATTGATGAAATATGACAATGATGATTATTGTTGTGATTGTTGTTTTCTCCATATAATTTCTATGAGGGTAGGAATTTTTGTCAGTTCAGTTCATTACTATAGGCCTAATGCCTAGAACAGGGCCCAGCATATGAGAAAAAATTAATAGTTGCTGGACGAATGAATAAAACTTAACTTGCATAAGGCATATTGTTTATATGTGGTAAAGCTGGGATTCAAACCCAGATCTTTGATTCTAAAGCTTGTGCTCTTTTTATTATTGCCCCTTCTTCAGGATATAGTCTAATATCAAGATGCACATCTTATTTTTACTTAATCCTCCTCTCTTATTAAGACAGACATGAGAATAATGATATACAGCTAACAATTATGGAGTTATTACCATGTCTAGGACTGTTCTCAGCACACGGATATAGTCTAATATCAAGATGCACATCTTATTTTTACTTAATCCTCCTCTCTTATTAAGATAGACATGAGAATAATGATATACAGCTAACAATTATGGAGTTATTACCATGTCTAGGACTGTTCTCAGCACATTGTATGTATTAATCTATCTAAACTTCACCACATGGTAGGTACTATTATTATCCACATTTATGAGGAAACTACGGTACAGAAAGGCAAAGTGACTGACCCAAGGTCTCTTAATAACAACACCTGTTTGGAGTAAATAGTTGTATATGTTCGTTATTATCCACATTTATGAGGAAACTACGGTACAGAAAGGCAAAGTGACTGACCCAAGGTCTTTTAATAACAACACCTGTTTGGAGTAAATAGTTGTATATGTTCTTTCTTCTAACATTACCACAACTGAAAGTCTCTTTATATGTCATACAAGTACGTGGTAAATCCAGGTTCTCTAAATGTTGTCTAGTGTTGTTTATATTCCCAGCTGAAAAAGAACTTCCATTTTCAGCTAATATTTTAATACTTGGAAATGAAAAATTCAGTCATTTCTGTATTAAAACTTGAAAATCTTGCCTTAAAAATTCTGGCTACAATTCTTATTTATATTACAATTTCTAAATTTCTAATGTACCCTATGTGAACACCAATGTCTCTGAACAGTCAATTGACCTATAATAAAACCATAAATTAGATTAGTGCTTTACAAACACTTTCACTTAGGATGCCCTCACATATGATCTTCATGACAATGTTTGAAAAGCTCCCAGGGAGTGTATTCTCTCCATTTTACAGATGGCAAAACCAAGAGTCAAAGAAGTTAAAGAATCTTCTTAAGGCTACATGAGTAGTAGATGGTCAAGCCAGGATTTTTCTAAATCCTAGTGCAGTTCTTCACATTGATCTAGACAGTTGTTGGCAAGGTTTGTACTGACCTGAGGTAATTAAGTCAAGTGCAGCAGGAACTCCAATGAGTCTGGGGAGAAGCTGGGTTCCTCTTGCACCAGGAAGAATTCCTAAGGTGACTTCTGGGAAGCCAACTTGAGCCTATCAAAGATTAAATGAATAAAGCCCATTAGAATGAGATGACATGCTCAGAGTTAAAGGCAAGCACTCCCCTGGATTTCTTACACATTCAAAAATAGTGTTTTATTGAATTCAGCAAGATTTCTTTAGGGCAAATTGGAACACACCCTCTCCATTACTTAATAGCATAAACAGAGCTGTGCTGTTCTTAAGTCTTCATATTGGAACACATCTCTAGCTTATACCTTTTTTTTCTCTGACTCTATTATGGGCTGTCTCAGCCAACAAAAATAGTAATTTCTGGGAACAGCTTTCTGGAGCCCTGCAACAGCCAGGAAGCACAAGAAAGTGGAAAGACAACCCAGAGAATGAGAGAGAATATTTACAAATTATATATCTGATATTGGACTTATATCTAGAATATACTCATATAAAGAATTTTAAGAACTCAATAATAAAAAGACAAATAACCAATTAAAAATTGGCAAAGGATCTGAATAGACATTCCTCCAAAGAAGAAATACAATAATCACATAAAAAGATGCTCAATATCATTAGCCATCAGGAGTATGCAAATTGAAACCACGAGCTATCACTTTACATGCAGTAAAATGGCTATAATAAAAAAGACAGACAATAATAACAAGTGCTGGAGAGAATGTGGAGAATACAGAAGCCTCATACATTGCTGGTGGGAATATAAAATAGTGCATAAACTTTGGAAAACAATTTGGCAATTCCTAAAAGGTGAAACACAGAGTTATCACATTACCCATCAAGTCTATTCCCAGATATCTACCCAAGAGAAATGAAAACATATGCCCACAAAAATCTTGTATGCAGATTTTCACAGCATCGTTGTTCATATAAACCAAAAAAGTAATAATCAACCACGTTGTATATCGACAAAATAAAATTTAAAATAAATAAATAAATAAAAATATTTACTCAATTAAAAAAAAGAACAAAAAAGTAGAAACAACTCAAATGTCCATCAACTGATTGATGGATAAACAAAATGTGGTATATATCCATACAATGAAATGTTATTCAGCCATAGAAAGGAATAATGAACTGATTCATCCTACAACATGGATGAACCTTGAAAACATTATGCTAAGCAAAAGAAACCAGTCACAAAAGACCACATATTGTATGATTCCATTTATATAAAATAACCAGAATAGGCAAATCTATACAGACAGGAAGTAGATTAGTGGCTGCCTAGGACTGGGGCGGGAATGGAAGGTTACTGCTAAAGGATACAAAGTTTTTTTTGCGGGGGGATGAAATGTTCTAAAATCTACTGTGATAATGTTTGCCCAACTCTGTCAATATACTCATGTGCCATTGAATTGTACACTTTAAATGGATAAATTGTATGTATGTGAATCATATCTCAATAAAGCTGTTTTAAAAAAAGGAGTCAGGCAGCAATCTCAATTCAGACAAGAGGGTGAGGTTGAGACCTTTAGAAGTGTCCAAAACGCTGTTAGCCATTTACAGGTACAAGGGTGGGAGAAGGAGGGTACTCAAATGCAGACTACCATTTACCCAGATTGTGATGCCAACAGCTCCAAAACATCTCACACATTTGAGGCCTCTCCACGCAAGGCTTTTCTTTTTTTTTTTTTTTTTTTTTTTCCTTTTTT
>NW_007727082.1:320243-350593 GCF_000696425.1 Galeopterus variegatus | reverse complement strand
TTTTTTTTTTTTTTTTTTTTTTTTTTGTCCTTTTTGAGACCGGTCGCACTGTGCTCAGCCAGTGAGCACTGTGAGCACACTGGTCATCCCTATATAGGATCCGAACCCTCGGCGGGAGTGCTGCCGTGCTCCCAGTGCCGCACCCTCCCGAGTGCGCCATGGGCTCGGCCCCACGCAAGGCTTTTCTAACAGTCAATCAGCATTCTTTCCACCACTGTTCATCTCTACTCCCTGACTTATTGCTAGTAACTCAAATCTGCCCCCAATGTGCAGAAGGTAATGGCAAGAGGGACACAGAAAAGGAGCACCTAGGATATATATGTGTCTTTATTTATAAGCTTTCATAAAAATTAAAACACCATGGGAAAATGGTTAAATCAATTATGGCCTATCTATGTGACAGGAAATTATGAAGCCATTTAAAGTGATACTTTCACAGAATATTTACAATAAGATTAATATGATTTCTCATCAGAAACCATGGAGACCAGAAGGCATGGAATGACATATTCAAAGTGCTGAAAGAAAAAAGTGTCAATCAAGAATTCTATATCCAGCAAGACTATCCTTTGAAAATGAAGGCAAAATCAACACATTCCAGATAAACAAAAACTGAACTTGTTGCTAGCAGATCTGCCCTACAAGAAATCCTTCAGGCTGAAGTGGAAAAAAACTAGACAGTAACTTGAATTCACATGAAAAAATAAAGAACACTGGTAAAGGGTAACTACATAGATAAATATAAAAGACAATACTAATGTATTTTTGTGTGTGTGTGTGTAATTCTTTTTCTTATCTAATTTAAAATACCACTACATAAAACAGTAATTATAAATATATGTTGATGGGTACACAATGTATAAAGATATAATTTGTGATACTAACAGCATAAAGGAGTCAGTAATGGAGCCATAGGTGAACACATTTTTATATACTATTGAAATTAAGTTGTTATTAATCTGAACTAGATTGTTAAAAATTAATATGTTAATTTTAGTCACCAAGGCAACCACCACTAAGAAAATAACTCAAAAATATATAGTAAAAGAAACAAGAGAATTCAAAGAGTACACTAGAAAACATCTATTTAACACAAAAGCAGTAATGGAGGAATTGCGGAACAAAAAAAAGATAATAATGCATAGAAAATAAACAGCAAAATAGCAGAAATAAGCCCACCCTTATCAGTAATCACATTAAATGTAAATGTATTAAACTCTCCAATTAAAAAGCAGAGATTGACAGAATAAATATTTAATAATGGGTTAAATATAATATTAGTATAAAAAGTCTATAAACTAAATACAAAAAAATCCCAAATGAAGTCTTTTGAAAAAAAAAATTGCAAAGGAAAAAGAAAATTACATAGGAAAAACACCAGAAGGAAATACAATTATATGGAATGTTAATAGTGGTTATTTGTGAACTATGACTTTATGGCGATTTTAGTTTACATGTTTATACTGTCATGTATTTTCTAGTGTAGTACAATGATGGATATTATTTTTATCATTAGGCTGGCCAGTTAGCTAAGTTGGTTAGAGCATGGTGTTGGTAACACTAAGGTCAAGGGTTCAGTTTCCTGTACTGGCCAGCTGCCAAAAAAAAAAGAAAAATTTATTACTTACAAAAATGTTACTATTATATATATTGTGATGCATGCTGGTATCACAGACCTCATTCTACATGCCTAATGGCCCAAATTAAATCTATTTCCACATATAAATACATTTACTAGTTTTGTGCTGTTTTTCAATAGGAATATGTCTTCTTTGGTACTGATAATTGTAACAGTCCACAAGACTGAAATCTTTGAGATAGCAAATGAGAATTTAAATAAATATGCATACTCAGGGGTGATAGTCAAAATATTTAATACCTCATAGTGCATGGGTATGGTTCTCAGTGAAACCTGATGTTGACCATGGTACTGGAGCAGAGTCCTGAGGGCTCTCTACTGATGTAGGAATTTTCCCTTTAGTTGGTGGACCATGGGGAGGTCCTAGGACTAAGGTTAAGGGAAGCAAAGAGACAGTTAAAGGTCTCAGTGTAGCAGCTATTTACCAATCAGAATGGAAATATTTCAACATTTTAACAATCAGTATCACTGTACTGGTATGTAACAGCTGAACATCAGTGTTAGAGACACCCAAGAGTTGTAAAGCAGTAAGCTAACCATTTAAAATTATCACCTCTGATGTTTATGACTACCTTTAGAGCTTGCCCTAAAGAAAAGCCACACACACGAACTCCCCTATGGAGCCTCCAACTGTTACCTCTGCATGGGCAATCCTGTAGTGACAGCTCAGGGCCAGCTCTAGTCCCCCTCCTAAAGCCATGCCTTGAATAGCTGCCACCACAGGCTTCGCATTTCTTTGTATTTCATCTACTATAGATCCCAGTGCAAGGCCAGAGGTCCTAGGAATTCTGAAACTATGGATATCAGCACCTAAGGACACAAAGACAAGGAGAAAAGAGGGTTGAGAAAGACTTGGGTTTTGTTATTTAACAATTCGATACCTGATAACTCTTAAGAAATCTCAGACCTCTTTGGGCTCAGGAAACACTTCACCCTTTGGCTGTAGACACAATAAAGGAACAAGGAGCCTGGGAAATGTAGAACAATATGAGAGAAAATCTTCAAATGTTTACCAGAAATCCTGTAATCTTCTAAAATCTGTCTTTCCATATTGTAGGTAGCAACTCTATCTTTACAAAAATTAAAAATCTCAGAGGAAAGGAATAGGGATCGTCCTCCAAAGACCATTATTCTTTTTTTTTTTTTTATATCAAAGACCATTATTCTGAGACTGAGTCAGCCCCTCTCAATTTTTGAGTGATACTGCTTATCAATACTATTCATAGCAATTTAGCCCCATATCTTTCAAAGGGAATGAATCATTACAATATAAAACACCAAGGTAAATTGCATACATATTTGTGAGTTGTATGTTGGAATTATGTTTTGTGATAGATTTTTTCTATGATCAATAAAAGTAACAACGGGCCGGCCCGGTGGCGCACTGGATAGTGCACCGCTTGGGAAGCGCGGCAGCGCTCCCGCCCGAGGGTTCGGATCCCACATACGGACCGGTTCCCACTCACTGGCTGAGCGAGGCGCGGGAGCAACGCCGAGGGTTGCGATCCCGTTGCCGGTCCCCGGTCCGGTACGGGGGCAACACTGAGGGTTGCAATCCGTTGCCGGACACGGAAAAAGACAAAAGACAAAAAAAAATAAAAATAAAAAATAAAAATAAAAGTAACAACATTTATTGCTTTTCCTGATTATAAAAATAACATGCATTATGGAAAATTTGAAAAATGCACAAAATTATAAAGAACATAAAGATCACCCTAAATAGCACCACACAGAGATAACAATTTAATATTTTGGCAAGTTCTTAGTTTTTTCCCCATACATATATGTAAATGGCTTTGTGACCTTGAGTAAGTTATTTATCCTTTTTGTCTCAATACCCCTCTTAAATGGCTGATGGGAGAATTAAATGAAAGTTTAATATATATATATTTAACATTGAGAGTACACTGTAAAGTCTTTTTTTATATTTTCCTATTTTTACATAACATACATAGTGAGCTCTTTCCTATAGCATTGCCTTAAGCTTGATACAAATTTTTAAAAGTTAAATAATTACTTCATGTTCAGCCTATTCATCTTTTTTTCTTTCTGTTTTGCTATCTGCACCTCATCTAGCTTCAATCCAGGTGTTATGCTTTTTTCTCACTGACCCATCCTATTTCACTCTCTCATTCAGTGTTTTGTTTTGTTTTTTCCATTCCTTTTGGTTCTATAGAAACAAGATCAATTTCAATCTGAATCTCAGGCCTATAATTTCTGTAACTTTAGGAAATTGGGATGGTTTTTTCACGTGATAATAGAAATGAACATTTATTGGATAAATACATTAGGCACTGGGCCAAGTAGTTTCAGATATCGTTTTATTTAATTTTCATAGCACCTAGGTTAAGTAGTATAACAATCCCCATTTTACAGATAAGGAATTTAAGTCTTTGAGATGTTAAGTGACCAGTTCAGACATGACTAGTAACTGGCAGAATAAGGATTTGAACTCAGGCAGTTTGACTACAACACCCACATTCTTAAACACAATACTGTATTCTTTTACTTATAGCATAAGGTTAATATTATCATCCCAAGGCACAGACAAGGGTATAGTGATTTCACTTTTTAATTATTTCTGGCATATATAAATTAATTTTGGATATTGATTTCGTATCCAGAAATTGCTAAATTCTCTAATTCTAATAATTTTCTGATTTATTATTTTGATTTTTCTAAAAACATTACCATATCTTCTGAATAATAAAGTTTTGTTTCTTCCTTTTCAAGCCTTACACCTTTTATTTCTTTTTCTAGCCTTACTGGGCAGGCCAGGACCTTGAATACAAAAGTAGAAACGGTGAGACCAGTCAGCCTTCTCTTGTTCCTTTCCCATAAGGAAAGCTTCCAATCTACCACTTTGTTTGATATTTGCTGTAGGTTTTTCAAAACAGGTAGCTTTTGCCTGATTAAGACATTTCCTTTCTATGCCTAATTTACTAAGAAACGTTATCTTTAATGTATGTCAAATGTTATCAAATGCTTTTTCTGCATCTCTTGACATAATCATATGACTTTTCTCTCTAATCTTTCAATGGCATGAATTTCCAGTGTTCAACCAATCTAATATTTCTAGGATAAAAGTGATGAATTATACTTTTTAATATTGTTAGATTCAGTTTTATAATATACTATGATTTTTATATCTACATTTATGAATGAAATTGGCCTATAATTTTGATTTTTCATACTGTCCTAGTCAAGTGTTGGTAAAGTTATGCTAGCTTCATAAAATGAGATGGGAAGGGCACTGGGTTGAATAGTGTCTATCCAGAACCTGTGAACGTGACCTTATTTAGAAATAGGGTCATTGCAGATGTAATCAAGATGAGGTCATGATGGATTAAGGAGGGGGAAATTTGGACACAGACATAAAGGGGAGAAGGCCATGTGAAGACAGAGCAGAGATTGGAGTGATACATCTACAACCAAAGGTGACAGCAACCACAAGATGCTAGAAGAGGCAAGGAAAAATTCTTCTTTGAAGCCTTTGGAGGAAGAAGGGCCCTGCTGGTATTTTGACTGCAAACTTGTAGCCTTCAGAATTGTGAGAATAAATTTCTGTTTTCTTAAGCCACTCAGTTTGTGGCAATTTGTTACAGCAGCCCTAAGAAGAAGTGTTCCATCTTATTTTAGTTCTCTGAAACATTTGTGTAAAATTGCAATAATCTTTTCCTTGACTCTACAATAGAGTTTGCCAATGAAGTCATCTGAACCTGGAATTTACCTTGTGAGATTTTTGATTAATGACTGAATTTCTTAATGGCTATAGAACAATTTGTGTTTTCTATTTCTTCTCAAGTCAATTTTGGTTAGCCGTATTTTTCTATTTGTTCATAATATCTTTTTTAATGGCTAAAGCATCTGTAGTGACATCTTTTTATCATTTCTCATATGCACTGTTTGTGTCTCCTCTTTTTTTCTTGATCAATCTCTCCATAAGTTTGTCAATTTTATTAGTCTTTTCAAAGAACCAACTTTTTTCCCCTCATTTTTTTTTATTGTGATAAAACATACGTAACACAAGGATTGCCATTTTAAGCATTTTTAAACATACAATTGTCGCTCCCGCCGAGGGTTCAGATCCCATGTGGAGACCGGTTCCCGCTCACTGGCTGAGCGTAGTGTGGGTGCAACACCAAGGGTTGCGATCCCGTTACCGGTCAGTAAAAAAGACAAAAAGGAAAAAAAATAAATAACCAGATTCCAATCAGTTTTGCCTTGGAATTCTGAATATTCTGGGTTAAATCTCTGTTCTTTCGTATGCAGGGTGAAAAAAAATCTTAAAACAAACAACAAACTTTCACAAAGGCCATATTGTTAAGACCAGTAACTATGAGCTAAAACCTCAGTGAATAATGGAGATACTTGCCCTTGCACATGATAATTCCCTTTTATGTCTTCTTTCTTTCTTTTATTTATTTAATTTTAATTAAATACACGCTGTAATTATTACATACTTATGGGGTACAATCTGATGTTTTGATACATATATGTTGTATAATAATCAGGTTGGAGTAGTTAATGTGTCAACCACCTCATGCATTTATGAAAACTTAAACACATGCACAATGGGTAAAAATCACAGATACTTACTAAAGCTTTCACTAATTTGTTCAACAAATTATATATATATATCTACTGTGAATTAAGCACTGAGCTGATTAAATGAATCCACTTTTTAAAACATGTTATTTTCCTGAACTCTGCATTCAACTTTGACCACTTAGAATCAGCACTAAACAATTTTAAAATACGGTTATACATCTTCTACGCACATTGCATGGAGTTACCTAACGGATGTACACAATTTACCATGTAAGGCACACTAGGATGAGTGCTGAAATAAAGGTACAAAGAAAGTGATGCAGAAGTTCAAAGTGGGACAAAATAACTTTCAATTTGTCATATTGGCAAAAGGTAAGAAAAGTAAAGGTGAAAAGGTCTAGGAGATGTTGCAGGGGCTGCCAGTTACCTCAAATATCCATTCCTCCCCACCTACTTCAAAGTATTAAAACACCTGGTTTTTAGCTGGATACATCATTGCCCAAAATAAAGGCTACATTTTCCAGCCTGCTTTGTAGTAAGGTCTGCCTGAGGCACTAAGTTCTGACCAGTGAGATGGAAAAATATTTGATATATGCAACTTTAGGGAAAAGTCCTTCAAAAATTGAGTACGTTTTTCTCTTTTTCTTTCCTCCTCACTTCTGGCAGGAATGCGGATGTGATGGCTAGACTGGGAACAGCCATACTGGACCAAGAAGTGGAAGACCTGTACTGAGGACGGCAAAAGGTAGAATTGAGTCCCCTGATGATTGTGAAGCAGCCATACCATACCAGGACACAGTTGTAAGAGAAATTAACTTTTTTCTCATTTAATTCACTATTATTTTGAGTTTTCTGTCTCTGAAAACAAACCTAATCCTAACTAATTCAGGAGGTAAAGGCAATGTCAGGGAAAAATAGGGCCTATAGCAGATTTTGCTAAGTTTCAGTATATGAAGCAAACATCCACAGAAGAGATAGTTAAAGCCAGGTTTGAATGAGTCTACCAAAGGAAAAGAAGACAGCTCAGGGCAGGTCCTCTGGATATGTCTTCATTTCAGAAGTGGGAGAGGCTCAGCAGATTGATTCAGTACCAAGGGAGCCCCAAATCACAAAGATCAACAAAGGAGTATTTGCCAAGAAGCAATGGATTAATACTTGCCAAGGGGTGGTGAAAGAGTTAGGAAAAGTGGTGAGGAACTGCTTAAAGGAAAAATTTAACCAGATTCCGGGCCGGCCTGGTGGCGCACTGGAGAGTGCGCCCAAGGGAGCCCCAAATCACAAAGATCAACAAAGGAGTATTTGCCAAGAAGCAATGGATTAATATTTGCCAAGGGGTGGTGAAAGAGTTAGGAAAAGTGGTGAGGAACTGCTTAAAGGAAAAATTTAACCAGATTCCGGGCCGGCCCGGTGGCGCACTGGAGAGTGCGCCTGCTCCCGCCGAGGGTTCAGATCCCATGTGGAGACCGGTTCCCGCTCACTGGCTGAGCGTAGTGTGGGTGCAACACCAAGGGTTGCGATCCCGTTACCGGGCAGTAAAAAAGACAAAAAGGAAAAAAAAAAAAAACCAGATTCCAATCAGTTTTGCCTTGGAATTCTGAATATTCTGGGTTAAATCTCTGTTCTTTCGTATGCAGGGTGAAAAAAAATCTTAAAACAAACAACAAACTTTCACAAAGGCCATATTGTTAAGACCAGTAACTATGAGCTAAAACCTCAGTGAATAATGGAGATACTTGCCCTTGCACATGATAATTCCCTTTTATGTCTTCTTTCTTTCTTTTATTTATTTAATTTTAATTAAATACACGCTGTAATTATTACATACTTATGGGGTACAATCTGATGTTTTGATACATATATGTTGTATAATAATCAGGTTGGAGTAGTTAATGTGTCAACCACCTCATGCATTTATCATTTCTTCTTGGCAAAAACATTCAAAAGCGTCTCCTCTAGCCTATTATGTAATATACAAAACTTAATTGTTAACCATAGTCACCCTACTGCCTTTTACCTCTTAGCCTAGATGAAATCAAAACTTGCTGCCTTTGCCTGATTAATTAGAAACCAAATCTGACAATGAAAAACAGATTCTGAACCATTACATAATACTGAGTTCAAAGGGCAATAACATTTCCCTCTGGTAAATGATGGCTATGAAATTAGCCAAAGTTAGCTCAGTCAGTGCCATTAAAGAAAAGAGACTAGCTTTCCCCATTTCAACTAACCCTTCCTGTTTTATTTCTCATGTTCTTGTTAATTCTGCAAAAATCAAAAACAGGAAAATAAAGAAAAATAAAAATGGCTGTAACAGATGCATCTTTACTAAATTCAGGCTGACTGAGAGGGATTACAGCCTTGCAGCAACGTAAAAACCACAGTATTTAAGAAATTATTTTCTCCCCTTACTACTGTCAAGTGTGGAGAAATGGAGTCTGGAATGAAGACAGCATCTCATGAGTGCTGACCAAAACTCTTTAGCTTCTTTGACCAAAGAGAGTCTTTCTTTTTGACAGCATTTTTTTTTTTTTTTTTACTGTTAACCTAAGGTCATCAAATCACACAGAAAATGTGGCTTATGATCAGCATTTTTTCAAAGAAATAGAAGAGAGAATATACCAAACTACATAACACGTAAGGATAGATTTTGCTACACAAAACTTTGTTTTCAGTTTTCTATTTGTATGTGTGTGCCTTGAGTTGCTAAGTAAAACATGAGGTTTCTTACTATGTGGATTACAGCAACAAAAAGAGTGTGAAAGCCATTGTTCTGGAGGAGGCAGACCTAGTAATCAGGCATGTCCTGCACTTGTAAAGAGGATTGGAGTTCCTCTGACTGGAAGGAAATATGGTTGCCTAAACAAGCAATGAAGGATTTAAACTGTTTGGGCAGGAAAAAAATATTCAAGTAAGAATCTCTCAGTGAGCTAATAATAGATAACTTCCCACATAAAATTAGAAATAGGAAGGGAAAAAGGAAGGAAGGGAAGAAGGAAAGAAAAACATAACGAAAAAAATTGGGGAATCTGTTAATCTAGATGACCGTGCTGGGATTTATGCCCCTACCTAAAATAAAGTTCAGAAGACAGATGAGAACAGGGAGGTGAGTATTTATTCCCAAGTGGAGAAAATTCTAATCAAGCTGAAGTGAATCCTGAGCAGCTGAGTCTATTGGTAGGGGCTTGTAACCGGCCTTCTGACTAATGAGAATAATGATAGCTAACATATGTTAAACGCCAGTTTATAATCTCCAACTTATTTAAATCTCACAACAACTTTATGCGGTAGATACTAATAGAGAGCAGGTTAAATTCCAGAAACATTTAAAATAGTTATCAGAAAACATTGCTAGTTATGGGTGTTATATGATGAATTTTTTTCCCCTAAAGTCTTGATGGGCACAGTTTCCTCTTATGAGCAGAAGCTGCAGCGGAATCCTAATATCTAGTAATTCTAATGATTATACTGACAAGTCCAAAAGTGCTATGTAATCATATTACTTAAAACATTTTTCTCTGTGAAAACCAATATCACAGATATCTTGCTTTTTTTTTTTTTTTCTGGGAATGGCAAGTGGACATATCCTTGTGTGATTTTATTCCTGCAGTTTTTTGTCTTATTAAATGCAATAATTCATATTACAATCAGAACTATAATATTAATACTAATGATAAAACCCAATCTGATGACAGTAGGACAAAAAAAAAAAAAAAAAATCAGTTAAAATTAGCAGGTCTCCTCGTTTCAGTCTCTTTTGGCTCCAGAAACATGTGATAAGAATTTTGACCAAAAGTCTTTCTATCTATGCTGTATATATTATTCATAAATTATAATTTCCATTACTTCTACTCCCTGTGGATGGGTGGCTCTTTCCAAGGTTGATGTATAAACTGTACCTTTTTTCAAAGATATGGAAGAACCAAATCAAATTAACTTCATTAATTTTTTAAAAAGCTGTATTGACCTTATTTTTTAAAGTAATGCTCTAAGGGCATTCATTGCACGAAGAAGGTGCCCCACGGTGAAACAAAGGAAGATAAACTGCACAGTTTTTTCAGAAAATGCTATTTAATAGGCTTATTCTGACATGGACCTTCCAGGGAGGCACGAAGGCCCTGAGATTTAGAACAGGTCCGGAGAAACCATTTTGCATTTCTGGGCCAGTGCACAATTCTTCACTCACTGTGTTGGCATTCATGGGGACCTTGCTTTATTTTTAAAAAATCTTAAACCACTTTATTGTCCGATTCTTAAAGCTTTTAGCCAAACATTGTAAGGGCAGCCTGGACTCGAAGTTGGGGAGTGAAGTGGGATCAAGGTCCAACACTGTGCTAAGTCAAGACCTTTGGAATAGAAAGTCCACCCGGGAAGCCAAAGTTGCAAGCAAGCAGAACGGTTCAGCACGAAGCTGGCACCGAAAGATCCAGTTCAAATGCATCTTCCCCACATAGTAGCCATCTGTCTGTCTCTCAGCCTCAGATTCCTTGCCAGTAAAGGGGGGATGAGAGTTCTCTGCGAAGATTAATCAATCTAAACTAGGTGAAAAGGCCCTGGCACACACCAGTTGCTCAATTTGTCAGTGTCTTTCTCAGTTTAAACCAGTAGGGGGACTTCAAAACCTCCAGAGCCGGCGGGCAGGCAAGGCCCCTGCTGTCTCCGGCTGGAGGCGACCGAGCCTGGTACCTGATCGCGTTGACCGGTGGGTTTCGGAGGCGGATCATCGCCAGGCAATTTTGCAGCCGCGTATACTCGGCCATGATTCCTCTGTCTCCGAGGTCGCCTCTCCCTCCACCGCAGGGCGAAGCCACTTTTCTGGGCACGACTGGCCGGCCCCGGGAGGAGGGGCGCCCGCTGGGCCAATGCGGCCCGGGCGCCGCCTCCGGCCACCTCCCACCGCCGGCTGTGCCCCGACACCCGACGCCCATCATCCCACCCAGCCCTGCGCTTTCCCGGTACACTCCCCACCGCCTCCCTCTGCAGCCACCTACTAACGTTTGTTGTCTCTTTCTCTTTATTGGCTCCCATCCTGCATCCACCACAAAATATACGAGCAGACAATAGAAAACGGGTGGAATTGCTGGCAAGCAGAGGTTTGCAACCCCCGACCCTGAACAGGGGTAGATATCTGGGGCCCTGACAATTATGCGATATGGTACACATCCGGAACTCATAAAATACACACACCGTGCATACTAACATCAACCAAATATTTACGTAACAATCATCTTAGGTGTCTTACAATCACACGGCAACCTAGTGAAACCTATGATTTTTTTCTTATCCACCCAATAGTTGTCTTTTTTTCTTTTTCTGCCATTCCTAAGGATTGTGATTTCTAATACTTCATCCATGAATTGGGCACCAATTATGTGCTAGACCTAGGCTGGAGACTAAAGATAAACAAAGCCCAGCCCCTTCCCTCCAAAAGTTCAGGCTTGGACAAGGATTTTCTAAATGTAATTGGCCTCTCGTGGTCCCCACAGTCCATCAAGTGGTCAGAAAGTAAGTCTGGAAGTTTCTGAGGAAAAAAACGATAAAATAATTTTGCTCACTGGTATTTCACAAATTTTTAACGATGATTAAGGATTAGTTTCATAGATTTTTTTTTACCTCTTGAAGATAAAAACAGGTTCTTACTATGTACTAGAAAAGTACTGATTGCCATGAAGCTGTTACCCGACTCAGGTCCGGCTGCCCGCCCCCTTGAAAAGGAAAGAAAAAAACTCGGAAGTCAAACACTGGTGTTAGAAAAGCAGATGTATTCAGCTGAAGGAGATGGTAGACTATCCCATTTCAAAGATTTACATTTACTGAGGGGTTTTTAAAGGAAGGGTTGAGGGAATGGAATGTGGGAAGTGAAAAGCAGGAGAGCAGGAGATGTGAGTTATGAGGGGTCCATGTCTATGGGTCAGATACAAGGTTTCTGTTCTCATCTTCGCTGTTATCTCAGGACCCTGCAAGATTTTGATTTGCACCAGTGTACTTGGCTGGTGCCCGAGGTCAGCTTCAGTCATTTGGCCCTGATCATTTCTCAAAACTCTACAAGTCTCAAAAAAAGAACTGTTAGTTTTGCAAAGTACTAATTAGTTTCTCAGCCTTGTTTTCCTACTTAGTGAGTGAGATAAGAAAGTCAGGGGATGGGAAGAAAGAGTGGAGGGAAAAAAACTGTCCTTTTTAAAATCCTGCCCTGCTCCGCAGCCCAGGCAGCTTTAGGTCCCAACATGGCTTCAGTCCTGCTCACTCCAACAAAGCCTTGGTAACAAGTAGCAGTCAGACCTCAGTAGGGACCACTGCCCCAATGATCAGAGCCGGCCTCCCAATGATAGTCACAAACAGTCCAAAGCACATGTCTCTGAGTGCCAACAGTCAACAACAATCCTCATCAGAGCAACCAGCTTCTTACAGGTGATATCAATCTCTAATACCTCTTTAAATTTGCTAATCATTGAACTCTGCCTTGCCCAAAAACTCTATGTAAGACCAATAGTCTATTCTGCTTGGAGAGACTGTGCATAATCAGCATAGTTCTCCCTTACTGTAGTAATCAATAAATTCAGCTTTGTCTTCTTACTTTATTGGTCTCTGGGGGAACAACTCTTCCAGGCATCCTGGCAACTTCGAATATCTCCGTAATGAGTAGGCATGGTTTAATAGCTCTGAATGACCTGAAATTCCTCTCAGAGCCAGTGGAGATAATAAGCACAAGGTGGAGCCCTTTTAAGGCAGTTTCTCCTCTCTATCTTGCAGGAGTCAGTGACAGGCCATTTCTCCATTATCACTCTGCATGGAAAATGGTAGTTCATGGCAGGGAATGATCTCTTTGAGCTAAGCCTTAGTTACCTATGATGTCCTGCAGGGGAAAGCTTCTACCAATCCAGTAAAAAATATCCACAAAAACTAATAAGTACCTATAATTTCCTGTGGCCTTCGCCATAACAGTAAAATCTACTTGCCAGTCCTCTGTACTCCCTTTACCTTTGGAGGTGGTCCAATCTTTGGGTTGTTTCTTGCATAAGTTAAGCAGTTCTGGACAACATTTTGAATAGTTTTTTGCAAATGTGGGCCAATAACAAACTTTTGCAGCCCAATGATAGGTCACATCCCTTCTATGATGGGTACCCTAGTGTAGGTGAGTAATTATATACTCCCTTAGGCGTTTAGTAATAAGTATTATCCCCTCCTCATTATATATCCAACCCCCTTTATTTGTATTGTATTGTTTTTCATCCACATTCAGGGAGCCCATATGGAATCCCCAATCATTGGCTCTTTCTAGGTCCATTTCTAAGTACTTAAGCTGGAATAAGGATATATCCATGCTTGGTATGAAGTCTAGCCCTTTCACATCTGACTCCTTTGTTTTTGCTACTTGCTTGTAGCCTAATTGGCCAGGTTATTTCCTTTGGCTATATGACTATCTGCCTTTTGGCATCCTGGGCAATAAAAGCTACTTCTTGTGGCAGCATAACAGAATCTAATAAGTCCAATATTTCCTTAGCATGTTTAATTTTCTTTTTCCCATAAGTTAATAGACTGCTCTCTTTCCATATGACCCTATGTGCATGTACTGCAGAAAAGGCATATCTAGAATCAGTATTAATGGTTACTTTTTTCTTTTATCAAAGTAGAATGGCTCATGTGAGAGTGATGAGCTCTGCTTTTTGGGTGAATGTACCTGGTGGGAGAGCCTCAGTTTCCAGGACCTCCTGAAAAGTTACTACTGCATATCCAGCTTTTCAAAGTCCTTTGTCCATGAAACTACTCCCATCCAAAAACACTTCTGTCTGGACTCTCTTAATGGCTGATCAGTTAAGTCAGGTCTACTGGAATAAACGTGGTTAGGCTCATCTACGGTACTTGGGAGTAAGGTGGCTGCGTTTAGAATGGATACTGCCTTCAGTTTTACATTTGGGTTATCCAACAGTATGGCCTACTGTTTGCCCGATCTTCCAAGTTGAGCGAATATCCTCCCTTTAGCTTGAGGAGGGGCAATTCACAGTGTGGCATATGCACCATAGTTGGATTGGCCCAACTTAAACATTTAGTCTCTTGCAAAAGGTCAAAGGTTGCAGCCACCACTTGGAGGCAAACTGGCTATCCTTGCATTACTATGTCCAGTTGTTTTGAGAAATAGGCAACAGGACATCTGGTATTGCCTAGATTCTGTGTCAGCACCCCAAAACATATATCTTGATGCTTATGCACGAAAAGGCAAAGGGCTTTCTTAAGTGCTAGAGAAGTTAAGATCTTTTCCTTAATAGTACTGAAGGCTCTATGGCATTCCACATTTCATCTTAATGGTTCATGATCACCACCTTTGAAAGCCTTGTAAATAGGTTTAGCCATAAGCCCCAAATTGGGAATCCAGATGTGGGAGAACCTGGCCATTCCCAGGAACCCTTGTAGTTGTCTTTTGGTGGTAGGTACAGCCACCCTAGCTAGGGCCTCCCTTCAATCTGGTAACAAGGTTCTCTGTTCATTAGATAGCTCAAATCCCAAATACTTTATTTTTTACTGGGTAATTTGTGCCTCTTTCTTAGAAACATCATATCCCCTGTCTGCCAGGAAATTTAAAGTTAGGGTAGCATTTTTGTCAGAAGCTTCCTTAGTCTTGCTGGCTATCAAAATGTCATCCACAAACTGAAGTGGAGTCTCTCATCCAGCTGAAATTCTCTTAGAACTCTGGCTAGAGCTTCTGTGAAAACGGTAGGAGTATTTTTAAGTCCCTATAGCGGCATAGTCCAACAATATTGCTGTTTCATATTAGTCTCTGGATCTTCTCATTCAAAAGTGAACAGTTCTTGGAACTCAGGATTCAGAGTAATGCAATAGAAGGCATCTTTCACGTCTAAATCTGTGAACCAACAAAAATCTTCAGATGGGGTGGTGAGTAAGGATTTGTCACAATGTGATTAATGGCCCCCAAGTCCTGAGCAAAATATTAGTCTTTGGTCCCTGGTTTTTGCACTGGCAAGATAGAAGTACGGGGACTGGCAAGGCTATATAAGTTGGTACTCAAGAAAGGCAGTTATTAAAGGCTTTTACCTTCTCTGACCTGTCTCTTCAGAGGGTATTATTTTATGTTTGGGAAATTCATGCCCAGTTAGAGCTTTACCTTTGCTAGAGTTGCTGTTCTAGTTCACTCTGGCCTTCTGTCAGCCTACAGATCTAACCTTCCTTCTTGTAGAATCTTCTCAGGTATTTCTGGTAATAGTGCAGCTTGATGAACACAGGCTTGGTCAGGTGGTACCTTAACATTCCATACTCCCTGGTATAAAAATCACTTGTGCATTTAGTTTGGTTAGCAAATCATTGCCCAAAATATTGGACTTTGATGCATGTACAAGAAGCTATGTTTCAAACAGGTCTTTTCTAGGTGGCACACAAGGGTAAGAGAAAAGGCCCATGAGAAAATTCTCTGAAGACACTCATGACTGTAGTGGTTTTAGGGGAGAGGGGACCTTCTCTTGTGTTTAAGACCAACTGTGTGGCTCCAGTATCAATAAGAAAGTCTACAAGTCTTTTTCCCATAGTTATTATTACCCAGGGTTCCTTGTGGGAGATTTTTGTTGGTTTGAATTTTATTATTATTATTTTTACATTCTACAATGCTGTTGTAGAGCAGTTGGGAGGGAGGAGGAGAGGGGAAAAGGGAATGGAATGGGATAGAAGAAGGAGGGAAGAGGAGGGGTGGGATTGAGGCCTGTGGCATCCCCCGCATTCCCACAGGGGAGACCCATGGGCTTCTAGTGGTGGCTTGGTTATTGCTGGGCTGGGTGCAGATGTCAATGGGGTGTGGCAATAGTCCTCGCCCCCCACCACCCCAGCTCAGGAACCTGGGGCCCTTCTTGCTGAGGCTTGCTGGTTGTCACTGGGCTGGTTGAGTGTTGGGGGGGGGGGGGGGCCAAGACCCTTGGCCTCCCACTGCCCCAGCTCAGGAGAGCCCAGGGCACCTCCTGCAGCAGCTTGTTGGTCATCGCTGGGCTGATTGCTTGTGCGTGAGATGTTGATGGAGCTGATGGAATCTAAAGGAGCCCCTGGGTCCCTTCATTTCTCATCACTATCAGTAAGTTGCAGCATCTGGTGGTTTGGCTTGTGGCTAGGGTTGAGTGTGGGGGGGGGGGGTGGCCAAGACCCTTGGCCTCCCACTGCCCCAGCTCAGGAGAGCCCAGGGCACCTCCTGCAGCAGCTTGTTGGTCATCGCTGGGCTGATTGCTTGTGCGTGAGATGTTGATGGAGCTGATGGAATCTAAAGGAGCCCCTGGGTCCCTTCATTTCTCATCACTATCAGTAAGTTGCAGCATCTGGTGGTTTGGCTTGTGGCTAGCTCCTGTTCCTTTTCCCCTCCCTTGATGAAGGTTGGGCATTCCTGTTTCCAATGGCCTTCTTGTTTACAGTAGGAATATTGCCATGGTCCCTAGACAATAGGGGCTCATGGGTATTGTTGCTTCTGGTGGGCATCCTCAGGGTTCTTGGTTGTTCACATTCAAGAGCCACAGAATGCAGTGTGGCTTGCTCTCTTATTTTGTGCTGTTGCTATCTTCTTGCATCTGGTCATAGCTATTGAATACCTTAAAGGCAATCTCAACCATTTGAGATCTTGGCATTCCCAATCCTCCTCCCACTCTGTATCTTTTACCTTCTCTCTGGAGAACTCTAACAAAGGTCATGTTAATCATCCTCATATTATATGGGTGCTCTGGGTCTACATCAGTATACTGTCTATAGGCCTCAAAAACCCTTCCAAGGAAGACAGAGGGGTTTTCCTTTTGTCCTTGTTGTACCTCTTGGGCCCTGTTCAAGCTTTTAGGTTTTGGGATCCCTTTTTATATTCCCATTATTAAACATATGTTGTAGTGGTCTAACTTGGCTCAGTCTCTAGGGTCATGTGGATCCCAAACTGGTTCAATTCCAGGTACCACTTGTACTGCCAGAGTGTTAATTGAATTGTTAGGTTGCAACTCATGAAGCCTCTCAGCCTCCTGACTAACTTTCTGTAACACCACCCTATGTTCCTCTGGGGTGAGGAGGGTATTCATGAGGGCATGAATGTCAGTACAATTAGGGTTATGAGTTGCAAAGAGATGTAAATAGGTTCTCCATCTTTGTGAGATTACCCTGATAGGAAGGCATATTATTCTTCCAATTGTATAGATTTGAAGTTGAGAAAGGGGAGTACCTGTACAAAAATCCTCTGGGTCAGCCTTGGTTATCAAGACCGACAGGAACTTGCCTCAATGGAAATTTCCCTGCCTGAGAGAGAGTGTTCCCTAGGCTGAATTGAGTAAGTACCCTGATGGGTATGATGGAGGGAGAGACCATTCCCTATTGACTGACAAAGAAAAGTCTAAGGTCAGACTGGCAGCCTGGGGGGTACCTTGTTATATGGGCATGAAGAGGCAGGAGAAGTCAGGGCAGAAAGCATCATCATCAAATGAGGCATGATGAGGTCTTCCTCTGGCCCTGATTCAGGCTGAACGGGCTTTTTCTGTGAATCGCCCCTCTGAACCATGACTTTGCATTTCTCCTATAAGTTATTGTTTTGATGTAAGGACAAAAAAGACTGTATGTATTGCATCTCACCACATTTTTCCTTTCTCTTACAGAACAAACCTAATTGCAAAATGGTGTTATAGTTTAGAGACCCATTCTTGGGCCATTTTTCACCTGACTCCAATGACTATTGGGGCCAGGCAGCGTAACAAAAGAAAATCATTTTCTCTCTTTAACTGGTTCATAGCTGAACGTTGCCCAATTCTGAAGATTACATCCCAAAGGACTAAAAATGGAAATGCCACTTGCATTTCCCATGATTTTGGGAGAACCTTGTCTAAGGCAACCAGAACAAAGACCCCTTTCTTTGGGGACTTAGAAGGTTTTGTTATGGTCACCAAAGACTCTAATCTCAATCAGCCAATCAAACAAGACAAGACTAACACACAAAACAGAAAAACAAGCAAAATGGATACTCTCTTAACCAAACCTTAATTTCTTTTTCTTTTTTTTTTTTCCTTTTTGTCTTTTTTCGTGTCCGGCAACGGATCACAACCCTCAGTGTCGCGCCCGGACCAGACCAGACCAGCAACGGGATCGCAACCCTCAGTGTTGCGCCCGCATCTCGCTCAGCCAGTGAGCGGGAACCGGTCTGTATGTGGGATCCGAACCCTCGGCGGGAGCGCCACTGCGCTCCCAAGCGGCGCACTGTAGCAGTGCGCCACTGGGCCAGCCCCAAACCTTAATTTCTGAACCAAATTACATAAGCACCTCCACGGGTATAGCCTTTTATATTGTCCTCAATTTTCTTGGGACTCAACCTACCAGGGTCTCTCTAGTGTGGGACTCTAACCCACAATTCTCATGAGACCAAAAAGACAAGGAAAGGTGTAGGCTTGTAGTGAGGTAACTCACCCAGAGACGTCCTGATCCCCAGACCTATTTCTTTTCCCAAAAAGAGAAGTAGTGCCAAAGGGCCTAGAGCACCTGTGTTGGAGAAGCAGAGACTCCACAGCCAAGTTTCTAGACAAACTGGTTTAGGTGGCTACTCAGAATTGGCAAGGAGCGCCCTCACCCCACTTGGGTGTGCAGTGCCTTGGGCAAGTAATCACAAAGACTAGTCCCTTTGTGGTCACCAAAATTGTTACCAAGCAAAGGGCTCACTGCTGATGCACACGTTAGCCAATGCTATTGTCAGTCCATTTTGTGTTGCTATAACAGAATACCTGAGACTGGGTAATTTATAAAGAACAGAGGTTTATTTGGTTTATGATTCTGGGACAGCTGCATCTGATGTGGGCCTCAGGATGCTTCTACTCATGGCGGAAAGTGGCAGGCAGCTAGTGGACACAAGCAGATCACACAGTGAGAGGAAGCAAGAAAGAGAGAGAGGAGGTGCCAGGGTCTTTTAAACAACCAGCTCTTGGGGGAACTAATAAAGCAAGAATTCACTCACTACCCTCATCCCCCAGGGAGAGCATTAATCCATTCATGAGGGATCTGTCCCCACGACTCAAACAGCTCCCCACACTGCCACACTGGGGATCAGATTTCGACATGAGTTTTGGCAGGGACAACTGAATTTCAGTTTAACTTCTTCCTCTGAACAATCCTGCTTCCTCATTCCTAATAAAATTTTTTTTCATATCTCCATATCATTGTTTACTTCTGGAAAACCCAATCTGTGACAAGCTTTCTGTAACATCAGGCAAAAGCATCCTGAGATTCAGTGGAATAGTTTGAACTCAGTCTTGTCAAGAGGAAAGAAAATGCACCCATGATCTCCTTTATTTTTAACTTTGTACTATGAAATTTTTCAAGGATACACACACATAAAAGAGACTATAATGGAACAATACCACTACATGACCAATATTTATCATCTGATATCCTCGCCTATTTAAAAAAATTAATTCCTAGGCTTATTATTCCATCCATAAATACTACAGTGTACTGATTGCTTTGAGATTCAATGCAGTGCCTTGATTTTTTATCCATTTTCCTCCCAATCCAACTCCTCTATCTATTGTCTCATCTTTTCTTCCTCTTTCTACCACCATAGCTTTAAAAAGAGGAGTTTTAATAGAAGAAGAAGTACAGGGGTAGTAGTAGGGGACAGAAGGGCCCAAAACTAATACTGGAATCCATTCACTCTTTCACTCATTCAGCAAACATTTTAGACCTATCATCTCTCAAAGTCTTGAGATACTTGATTGTCATCAGTATAGGTGGCTGTTCAGATAGGTAGTACAATGATGTCTTTGGTCCGAGGAGGGAGGGAGGGAGGGAGGGAGGTAAGGAAGGAAGGAAGGAAGGAAGGAAGGAAGGAAGGAAGGAAGGAAGGAAGGAAGGAAGGAAAGGAGGGAGAGTCCTTCCTTATCACCTGTCATCTAGTGGTCACAGTAGTAAGTAATATACATTTTTTTCCCTACTAGACAGAATACAAGGTTTATTACAGAAAAGACCTTATAAAGGAAACTGAAGCCCAGAGAGCTGATTTGTTTAAGGTCATATGGTGTATTAGTCCATTTTTGTGTTGCTATAACAGAATACCTGAGACTGGGTAATTTATACAGAACAGAGGTTTATTTAGCTTATGATTCTGAGACAGCTGCATCTGGCACGGGCTTCAGGCTGCTTCTACTTATGGCGGAAAGCGGCAGGCAGCCGGCGGGTACAAGCAGATCACATGGTGAGAGAGGAAGCAAGAGAGAGAGAGAAGGTGCCAGGGTCTTTTTAAACAACGAGCTCTTGTGAGAAATAGTAAAGTGAGAACTTACTCACTACCCTCACCCCCCAAGGGAGAGCATTAATTCATTCATAAGGGATATGCCCCCATGACTCAAACAGCTCCCCACACTGCCACACTGGAGATTAGATTTCCACATGAATTTTGTGGGGACAACACATCCAAACTCTATCATAGAGCTACTTACTAGCAGAGCTAGGCCTAGAATCCAAACAAGCTGAATTTAACACCTATGTAAATTGTGATTGCTTGAAACTCTTAAAAATGTGGTTCAAATGATTTAAAATATTATTAAAACATCACATTTTGTATTTATATTATATATTTTTTTTTATCAAGTTATGGTATACTGGTAGCAAGGGGGGGATGCCATTGGTTGAATGAAGGAGCTAGATGGACATATAACATTAACATTGAATTATTTTCCTATTAAATATCTGTCTCCTTCATCAGACAGGAAGCTCTTCAAATGCAGGAGTGTTAGGTTCGGCGAGATGGAGAAGAGACCTGAGCCAGGCGCCATTTCAGCCAAGATGCTTTATTCCACCAGAGTGGAGGGGAGACTGAGTCAGATCAGCTCTCACACCGTACAGACTAAAAAAGGTTTTTATAAGGTTTGAATTAGAGGAATGGCACTGGGTGGTTGTTTTTGCATAAGAATCTGTTTTGCACAAATTCTGGTTTTTCTCAGAAAGCAAGATGGAAGAGGGTGGAAAGTGGCCTATCATGGCTGTGCTGATGTTAAGCTGGCCATGAGGCCTAATAAGGAGATTATGATTTTCATCTTTGTATTCCTAATGCCTAGCCTGTTGTTTCTATTGAATGAACAAATAAGTAAATAAATGGAATTAGGAGGCTTAGATTCTAGAATTTACTGCCACTGACTTTGTGACTTTTGGCATATTATTTAATTTCTCTGGTCCATAAATTCATTAAAAAGATCATTAACCTATTTAATGATAGAGTTGGAAGACACCTTAAATTTCATCTATTCTAACTGCATCTCTCATTCTATGGGTCTATGGAATTACTGGGTTATTTGGAAAACAACCAGCTTTTCAATAATAATACCTAGGTTAGCTTTGTCATATTCCTAAAACAAAGGTTTAATAGTTAAGAGAGATTACTTCCAATTAGAAAAGGATAAATGAAATTGTTCTTCATCACTGGCAGTGTATTCACAGAGACTACACTTACTTTCTGGAGCTGCTTGAGTCAGTTACTTATTCCTGTCCAGCCAGTTAAACCTGAAGGTGGAGCTACAGGAGCTGATACTTTACCCCTCATTTCTGGGTAAATATAAGAAGTCTGGGGGTGGGGGTGGGGGGAAGGCCACTGCGTTTGGAATGAACACAGCAGTGGCCACACCAGAACATTCAAATGATCATTAGAATTGTGTGGTTATCTTGCTAGGTTCCATTGACCTTGTCTCTCCTGGACTGGGATTTTCCTAGTCCTTTTCACTTGAAGGTGAAGGTCTTGATAGTGAATCTGCTGTTACTTTATTAACATCTTGAGGCAGAATTTGGGATGGGGAGAGGTGGTTAGTATTGTAAGACTACACTTCTGGTCCTAGCACTTCCACTAATTGTGTCACTTTTAGTCAGTGGCTTCTCTGGATCCATCTTTCCTTACCTATAACAACAAGGGGTTGACTAAATGATTAACTCTAAAGTTCTTTCAGTTCTATCATTTTGTCAATTTTTGTCCTAAGGAAAATCAGCTCAGCCGGTCCCTGGTTTTTTTCCTGGGTTGATTTCCCTCATCCCATAATATTTATTATCTCCATGTTCTTAAGGGCAGTGTCTGGGTTTTATCCATCTTTGCCCCAGTACCTAGCACGATAACTAAACGGTGATTTAAAATAGTGTTAATGTTGGTTCCTATACAAGATTTTGTCTTTGTCTGGAGGAGCGCACAGTTCCAAAGGGGAAGGTACCAGGCATCATCAATTAATCACTTAACTTAAAAACTGAGGCTACAAATAAAACAGGAAAACTGGTTTCAGATTTCCTTACCACTTACATGTTCTAACAGGGAAAAAGAGTGCATATTAGAGCAAAATTAATAGTTAACACTCACTGAGTGCTTTCAGTGTGCTAGCGCTTTCCACGAATTATCTCAAGTAATACACACAACAGCCCTATGTTCCAGGTACTAGTAGCATGCTTCACACTGGAAACAGGCACAGAGAGCTTAACTAACTTGCCTAGGAAACACCGTTAGAAGTGAGAGAGGCAGCATTTGAAACCTCAGAGCCCGCACTCCCAAGCACTCCACTGGGCCGATTAATCAGAAAAATCATAAGAACAATCTTGTGATTTCTCTGAGAGGCCGTGTGAATTTGGAGAACAGGGATGAGTTCAAGGTACAGAAGGAGAAGAGGGAAGAGGCTGCAGAAGAAAAGAGAGGGCTGCAGAAACTGGCAAAGAAATTTGAAAAAAAAAAATGCTCTTCCCAGGGCTGAATTACACAGCGGAGTTTAGGCAAGCAGGCAGAAGAGAACCGGAGAAGCAAGGTCCAGAGCGCCGAGATCCCGGAAGTGGTGGGGGGTAGGGGGAGACCGGGGAACAGGCCGGAAGTGACGTCAGCCAGCGGAGTTCGGCGCTTAGCGGAACTGCTGGGCGAGGAGGGTTTGCGGCCGGTCGTGACGCACAGGAAATGACGCTATGGAAGCGGTACCTGGTTGTGGAGGGTGTCGCGATGGGCGGGGCGGGGCGTCTATGGTCCTCCCGGAGCCTTGGGTCCACCGCAGGTAACCTGCGGGCCGGACCTGAACCAGGGCGGGGGCGAAAGCTGGGGTTAATGGCCCGGGATACTCGGGACTCTCAGCTTGGGCGGAGAGAGGTGACTCTAGCATTAGGTGGTAGCTGGAGGAAAGGCTCCTTGGCATGAGACTCCTTGAGGGGATAGGGATGCGGGAAATTCTTGGGAATGGGATCGTGGGGGCTGAGGTCGTCGAGGAAATACGAACAGGCTGAGTCTTCTAGGAATCGGTCATGGCTGGAAGTCATGTATAACGATCGTTGGCGCTGGTGGTGGAGAGACGGAGCCTGGGGCACTATGAGCTGACCTAGGGTTCATCTCCCACCTACCTCCACCCGTTCTGCTGGCAGGGGACAGGGACCTCGTCTATTCGTCTCTTAATCCTCGGGGCAATGCCTTGCCACTGTTAGGCATTCTTTAGATGCTGTCGAATGAATGAATGAATGAATGAATGAATGAAAGAGAACCTGATTCTGGCTCAGCGGGGCAACTTCTCTCAAATCTCAGTATCCTTACCTCTGAATGTAGAAGTAACGGCAATTTAATTTGCTAAGCAGTCATTTATCAGGATGCAGGTGCAGAAGACGTTCCCGGACGTTGTTGGGTTTTTGTTGTTTTCATGGTTATTGAAATTTAGAAATGTGTCTTAGTACTTTCTCTGGGTGGAGAGGATAAGGCGATTAATTTGGCTTCTTTCGGGTTCCTTTACTTTTCTGGGAAGAACATCCAGGGCAACGATAACAGGGAGGAGTTGATCATCAAACGATAAGCTGCAGTTGTAGCACTGAGCTTCTAATTAGTGTTCTAAGTGCTTTCTTTACAATAGTATAAACTTATTTTCTTTTTCTTAATGTTTTCTTTCTTAAATTGGGGTACTACTTACATTCGAGATGCAAATGAGAATTGTTTCATAACAAAACTGAAAGTATTTATAGAAATCCAGTCCGAGATTTTTACCTGGTGGGTACACATAAAGTTAACTTCTTTCAGACAGTTGTAGGAGGCCCCCCAAAGAATGGGTCCCTTGAAGATTAAATTGTTTCCTATGTAAAGTATTTGTTTAGGTGTCTTCATTGTGATTAAGAGTGGGCATGAGCCTAAAAAACAAGTACTGCAACAGAATTGGTTTTGGTTGTCAAATGAAAAAACGCGCAGATGACATGACATATCAGGCTGTGTAATGAGATATGGACTCGAATTACTACCTAGATGCGGTCCCAGTGAGGAGACTGTGTGTATGGGCTATTTAATGAGAAGGAAGGTCTTAAGAGATCCTAGAATCTCATCATTAGATTGGATATAGTTGGGTAGGAAATCCTAAATTTATGCCATATTGTCGTATTTGTGTGTGTGTGTTTGTTTTTACAAAGAAGAAACTGGTAAACATTTTTAGATTTTGAAATCTAAGATCTTATAATAGGTTGGAAACTCCAAAAAGTTGATATGTAAGTGCATGATTGCAGTATTTAGATTTTGAAGGTCTGCCTACCCTTAAATCTTCGTTTTCCCAATTTCTGGAAAATGCTGGTATTCAAATCATCCCGTTTTTGCATGCTCTTACTGTGGTTGCCACCTTTAGAATAAATATAAATAGGGTACAAAATAATGTTTTTAAATCCTCTAGACTTATGTTAATATTATTGTCTTTAAAATAAAGTCTAATTTTGCTGCCTCAATCTGCTGTTCAATGTCATGTGCACTAAATTTTGCACATCTTAATGTCTATATAGTATAACGTATTCATAATGAATTGGTATCCATGTGGTAACTTAGGTATGTGCATTGACATTCTTGAGGTTTTCAGTTTTGCAGAACACTGGTATCTGTGGACTCTAAAATGGACTTCATTTAAAGAAACCCACGGACCATTAATGGACAAAAACATGAATCAATTTGTACTGTGGCATTCAAATCCTAGCACTTTGGGAGAGGTAAGTTATTGACTAAGTTTTGTGGTAGGTTGGATATTAGAAAGTCCTGGATTGGGCTAGGAAATTGTAGGATTGTAATTAAAAAACATAGACCTGAATCTCTTTGTTTTAATTGGGACCTTCCAAAGAGAAGTTTATTTTATATATATGAGGCAATGGTTAATATTTTCCTGTCAGGTTGATCAGAAATTTAAAAGATTGACAAGCTATATTGTTCCTAAAGTTACTACTTTGCTTTCTTTTGGGGTGGCTCTCCTTTCAAAACTTCAGAGCCTGGTAGAAATAAATCAACCTGTGAAAACCCTGTAAAAACGAGGCCTCAAATAGTCATTTAAATCATTTTGCATCTAAGTTTGGTGGTGTAATAGTATGTATCTCAAGTCTACGGATCAATTTTATTTTGAGCCTTAGGTTTAAGCAAGAAAAGAGGCCAAAAAGTGACTTTTTAAATTTATTTTGCCTTATGTCTGCTATTTTCTTTTCTTTTTTTTCTCTTTTTCTTTCTTCTTTTTAATCTCTTAGGTGATTCATTCTCTCGGCCTTTTATCTTTCTGTCCCAGGGGGTAAAGTTTCTCTCTTTTTTTTTATTTTGGCTTTCCTAACTCATCAGTTTGTTAATTTTCAAAACCTTAACTTCTAACTTTCTGATAATGTTTGACACATTTTAATCACTGAGCATTAAACTTGTAGTTTTTCCTGGTCTCCTTAGTAGATACACTGGTTTCTTGCTTAGAATTTGTTTAACTGTAACAGCAGGGAGTACTTCTGGGAACTCATGTTTCAGATATATTTGTGCTTGCACACAAAAATTTGCATACAGAGATATTTGTCACTATATTATTTGAAATTATTTGAAAAAAGAAAAACAAAACAAAATTGGAAATAACCTAAACATGCCTCAACAGAGGTTTGGTTAAATAAATGGCTTCATATAGTGTGATACTTTGCAGCTCTTAGAGTGAAGTAGAACCAGAGATTCAGATATGGAAAAATCTCTAAGATACATTATGAACTGAGAAGAACAATATGAGGATACTTCAAAAAGCTAGTGAAAAAATGGAATTAAAAAATAATGTGAATCTTTCCATGAACTTTTTTTTTTTCCTTTTTGTCTCTTTTTTTGTGACCGGCAACGGATCGCAACCCTCAGTGTCGCGCCCGTACCGGACCAGGACCGGCAACGGGATCGCAACCCTCAGTGCTGCCCCCGCACCTCGCTCAGCCAGTGAGCGGCTGGTCTGTATGTGGGATCCGAACCCTCGGCGGGAGCGCCGCCACACTTCCCAAGCGGTGCACTGTAGCAGTGCGCCACCGGGCCGGCCCTTTCCATGAACTTTTTGAAGACCCTTCATATAGAACTATATGTATAGTATGTTTTCATTTGTTTTTAAAAAGCATACATTTCTATACATACATACAAAATTTCTTCACACCGATATAAGGAACAAATGACAGAGGTGTCACTGGGGAATGAAATTAGGTAGGAGTAGCAAAAACATATTTTTTCTGTATAGTCTTTCTGGTGAACTGAATTTTTTTAGTATGAGCATGTTTTTATTTTTATAATACTAAGAAACAAGCAAACAACAAGGCTTTAGAATAATTTAATAATTATGGGAGCCTACTACTATTCCTTATGACTTTCTGTCCTAACAATCATTTGTACTGTTTAGAAGGAGTTGTATTACATGAGTGACTTAAGTTTTTTATCAGAGCTGCGAGGAAGGTTTGGTGATGTTATAATAGGTTTTAAACCTTGACATTAGACTGTTACTATTAATAAGGGCTTAAAATAAACTGAGTGCTGGCGAATTCAGCACTCGTGTACAGTATATAGCACGTTGCCAACCTGACCAGGTAATATGGTTGTTGTTGCTTTTGTTTGCAAGGTAGGTTTGTATTGCATTGGCATGGTTCTTTTGAGCTTCTCAGTATTACTGAACGGGATGGACTTTGTTATATTTGAATTGCTATTTAGGGACTTTATACTCTTTAAACAAACCTTACAGTTACTATTTTACTTTGTTCTTGATGTTTAGAACCAGCTTAAGGCATTTCGAAGAATGGCTTCTTCTCTCTCTCAGTAAAATCACTAAACCAGAAAGATAATTTAGACATATATATATATACATATATGGGCAATCTCATTATGTACTACTTTGAATTGGCTGATTATCTGCCTAGGGACTAAGCAAAAATTTCTGATGACTTTTACTTCTCTAGTCATCTTTGTCTTTCCACAATTTTATTGTGGGACTTTTGGAATAACACTAATAGGTGAGTAAAATGAGTTATACAAGACATATAAAGATATAATATAAATTTTATTAGTAGAAGGATTTTATTTGGAACTTGCTTGAGAATAGGTTATGTAAGATACATACCTATATGATACCACTGATTGTGTATCTTTTTAAAATCATAATGAAGGCTGTTAATTTAGGGGGTGGTCAGGATTAATGGGACAGAACTGGTTATGGTACGTCAGGTGTTTTATACCATACTTTGGCAGAGGATTTTACATATAGTCTTCTCTGTTAATAATGCTTTGCTTCAGGTGTTTTATAGCATACTTTGGCAGAGGATTTTACATATAGTCATCTCTGTTAATAATGCTTTGCTTCTTAAGGTCCTTGGGATTAATTACTATAGTCACAAAGAGGAAATCATTGGGTGGGATGCCTGGAGAGGGCCTCCTTATTCTTGCTAAGAGAATGGAAAGCAGTAAATTGAATCCAAGGGTAGATTGTGTTTTCCTGAGTCAAGAAGCTAGAATATGGTAAAGGTAACATATAGAAATGAAGGATATGATCATGAACGTAAGAATTACATGTAGAGGGCCAAGCCCGTGGCGCACTCGGGAGAGTGCGGTGCTGGGAGCGCAGCAGTGCTCCCACCGCGGGTTCGGATCCTATATAGGGATGACTGGTGCGCTCACAGCACTCACTGGCTGAGCGCTCACTGGCTGAGCGCGGTGCGGCCGGTCTCAAAAAAAAGGAAAAAAAAAAAAAAAAAAAGAATTACATTTAGAGAAGGTACAATTGAGGAAGATGCCTCTGTGTGTGTGCACACATACATATATGATACATTGTATCTATCTACTTGTGTATATATTACATATATAATAGATATAAAATTTCCTGGAAAACTGAAAATTCCAGATAGGAAGTTATCCAGTTAGTGCAATGAGAAAAAAAAAAAAAAGGTCAGCATTTTAAGGCCTCAGAGCTGGGTCTGTCATGGGCTAATTCATGATTTTGAGAGCAGCTTTAAGAATTTTGGAAGTTTTAAGATCATTCACAGGGTCAAAGTGACAAGAAGGCAGACAAAAGCCTGAGAGTGAGAAAATTGACATCTAGCAACATTAAACATTATGGTTAAGGATATCTTTTAAGAGTTTATTTTGTGGCATTGTTTGGGAGGGCGAAAAAAGAAGCGAGAACTCAAAAATTTATTGTTGTTTAGTGTGAATTGAGCTAGGTCTGTACACCTTCCCTAGCATTCCAATTTTGTATGACCAAGATTAACCAGACCCCATTAATCTACAAAACATTAATATACAAAAACTGATTTCATTATTAAATATACCTTGAAGAACAAGAGAACTGTTTTAAAACAAATTTTTTGATTATAAAAGGGTAACAGATCTAGATTGAGGGGACTGGGACTGTTTTTCTTTTCTTTCTTTTTTTTTTTTAAGATGACCGGTAAGGGGATCTTAACCCTTGACTTGGTGATGTCAGCACCACGCTCACCCAGTGAGCCAACCGGCCATCCCTATATGGGATCTGAACTGGTGGCCTTGGTTTTATCAGCACCACACTCTCCCGAGTGAGCCACGGGCCAGCCCTGGGACTGTTTTTCCAGAAAATAAAAAACTTCCGAAGTGTTGGGGAAACTACACAGGAAATACACTTGTTCTCTGTTATTTGAGGCCAAAATTAGCTCTAAATAGGAAAAGTATAGAACTAGTCAACAGTGTAGCAGATTGTGTTGAGAGGCAGTGAACTCTGGATCATTAGGCTTGCTTAAGCAGAGTTTGAACATCAGGAATTTGTATAGGGTATTTCTCATTGTATGAGAGAGGGTACTAGATAATTTTTAAGATTTGAAAGGGGACTTCAAAATATTTGTATTGTACATTAAAGTGATTTATTTTAGTTGGGTTTGCATTCTATTATTCCTGTATTTAAATACTGATAGCTAACTTATCCACTGGTCACTTATCCACCAACCTCAACTTGCCCATAACCAGGACATAAATTTAAAAATTACCTGAGCACCCAAATTATAGGACACAAAGTCCATATGCTCAGGACTTTACTCAGTTTATTTACTTTTATTTTAGACAGTTCTGACAGCCTTAGTTAACTGGTATCCACCTCCACAGAAACAACAAATTGTGAATGGGCCAAGAACTTCTGTTAGAGCCAGGCACATTAACTAGGAAGGAAAAGAAAAAAAGTCATAAAGTAGACCACCTAATTTTAGAATGGTAGCAACCTGGACCCTTTTGATTAGATGAAAACAGCTCTGTATTAATGGACGCTCAAAGTGATAATCCTGACTTAATGTAAATAGTTTATGTTCAGTTTTTTTCTATCGAATAAGACAGGGAAGAATACATGAATTTTCAGAAGATCTCTTTAGTGTGTTTAATAACAAATGACAGCCAGACAGATATTTTGGCATTTGTAGGGACTGCACTGTAGAGTGGAAAGAGCATGGACTCTAGTATAGACAGTTATGAATCTGGGCTCCAATCTTTCCTAGCTGCTCTTAAGTTTTATGATTCATCCCACGCCTCAATTTCTTCATCTGTAAAATAGGAATTAACTGAAGGTTAAAGATAATGTATGTAAAGGTTTTCCTGTGTTAGGTGCTAAGTAAATAATAGCTATTACTGTTATTTCATTATTACTGTAAAGCTTACTCTACCTTGAGTCTTTTTGGTCTTCAAATAGAGCGAGAACAAACTTTTCTGATAACTTAGTGTAAGTTTAATATACATTAATGCTAATAATGTATATTTAATGCTAATGTATAATTAATGCTAATAATGTATAATTTATTATTATTATTATTATTTTTAATCTTATTTTTATTTTTATTTTAAGGATTAAAGAGACAACAGAAGTATTTTTTTTTTTTTTTTTTTTTTTTTTTTTTTTCCGTGTCCGGCAATGGATCGCAACCCTCAGTGTCGCCCCCGCACCGGACC
>NW_007727082.1:219034-320005 GCF_000696425.1 Galeopterus variegatus | reverse complement strand
GGACGCAACCCTAGCCGCAACTCCCGCTCCGTTGATGCTTTGTAAACGGGAACGAAGCCCTCGGCGTTGCTCCCCCGCCTCGCTCAGCCAGTGAGCGGGAACCGGTCTGTATGTGGGATCCGAACCCTCGGCGGGAGCGCCGCCGCACTTCCCAAGCGGCGAACTATAGCAGTGCGCCACCGGGCTGGCCCTAATAATGTATAATTTAATATTGATGACAGCATGCTTAAAAACCTTTTTTTTGGTCTCTCTCTCTTTTTTTTTTTAATGGGCACTGGCCAGTATGGGTTTCTGAAGCCTTGACCTTTGTGTTACAAGGTTGCACTCTAACCAACTGAGCTAACTGGCCAGCCAAAAACTCTTTTTTTAATTATACAAGTAATCCATGTCTACTTTACAAAAATTAGGATATAGAAAATATACCAAAGCAAAAAAGGAGTAAAGTCACCTTTAATCTTCCACTGCTGTTAATATTTTTGTGACATGCTTTATTTTTAAACTGCTTTGACATTTCTATGAGGATGTCACTTCTGTGTAGTGACTACTAAAACTGATTGTATATTACTACTCTTGGGGAATTTAGATTAGCCATTATGCTTTCTAATCAGAATATGCAGTGAAAGATTATGACATTGCACAATGGTAATCTAAATAAAGCCCTAGTCCTGGTAAATTTTGTTGTTTTAAAATCACTTTCGGAGAGTAGTGGGTATAGCTTGGTGTTCTGGAGCCAAAGGGCCTGAGTTTGAATCCTGGCTCTACTATTTAGGTATATATAGCTAGGTAACTATCTGAATTTCTTAATTTCTCTGTGCCTCCGTTTCTTCATCTATAAATTGAGGATAATAGTAGTATCTAATTTATGGGGTGGTTGTAAGGATTAAGTAAATTAATCTATATAAAGTCCTTAGAACAGTGTCTGGCACAAGTGCAGATGTAAACATTAGCTGCTGTTATTATTATTTGTTTTTAAAAGCTTAAAGTTTTCTTGGAAAAAAGGCAGATTTAGAGGAGCACATAAAGTAAAAAGAAACAGAATAAGCACAAAAGTAAGTCAATGAGATTGAAAATCTTCTCCAAAAAATGAGACGAGAGAGGTACAGAACAGCTGCTAGTATCCCCTGAGGGGTCATAGGCCACTAGTAATTATTTTCTAAGCTGGAATTTCACATGACTATAACTTTTCTTTTATTATATTGGTCACATATTTACAATATTTTTACCATATGTTTTTCATTTGAACCTCGCAAAGGGGTCTTAATTTTTCCATTTGTAGGCTTTGTTACCTTTTCTCCCTTTTAAATAATTTTGAACCATAATATTCCTACTTGAATTTCTTTTTCTACTCCACAAGATCAATGTCATTTTATGCTATCTCTTCCAACAAACATTTTGGCTATGCTTTTAGAGATCAAAATCTTTTTAAGACAATCTGGTATCGTTGATAGCTATCAAAGAGATTCAAGACATTACCTTTAAATCAGTTTATCTGACTACAGCCCCAAGGTAGTTCTGTAAGAACTTTAAATTCTGTTGCAATTTGAAGTGAAGAATATTAATCAAAGAAATAAGCCAATGAACATATTTAACCATTCTGTATACTATATCTTTTCAAATCTTTTTCTTTCCTTTTCTTATTTTTCATTTTCTCTTTTTGTTCTTTCAGCATGGTATCTAGTGATTTGATTAGTTACTGATCAAAGAATTATAGCTTTTTAATCTCTCTTTTTAAAAAAATTTATTAGATTTGTTAGTGGAATTTTTTTTGTGTTTTGTTTTGTTTTAAAGCATCAAGTACCAAGAGACCATGACCTACCATCATTACACATTCAAGATCTGAGTTTGAATAACCTCATCAAGACTTAGAGCCTCTTCAAAAGCTTCAAGTCACATCTGCCTTAAAGCTCTCCATTGAATCCTCTCACAAAAATAAAAGCTTAAAGGGACTAAAATTCATTAATATATTCCATTTTATATCTATTCCTCTGACTTCTTTACAATTTTCTTGGCCTTTAGGGTCTTTCATATTGCAAATGATCCTTTAGACTAGAGCCAAGAAACAGTGTTGTCCAAAAAACATATGTTCTGTGGCCATAAGTTTTCATTGGTAGAGAAGCATAAATTTGGTATGGTAAGTTTAGAATTAGGTCCTTTGTTGTATCCTATAAAAAGTTGAATCAACAATAAGAAAATGAGAATGAAGTGGTAAAAATATTTGAGGTTAGATTATAACTCTCAGAAGCTAGGTGGTTTAGAGAAAAGAGCCTTCATCCTAAAAGTTGATGGTTCTTACTCTATCTCTGCCCCTTACTAAGTATGTGATAACTGGGAGTCACTTAACCTCTCTGAACCTTTACTACATTATCTGTAAAGTGAATTGACAGTATTTTCCCCACCTACCTCACAGGGTTGTTGTGAGGATCAAATGAAGTAGTGTACATAAAAGACTTTTACATAAAATATGCAATATAGGCTTAAGGTTCTGTTTTGTAGGGAAAACTGTTGTATAGTTGCAAGCCATTCCCTTAGCTCTTGGGCCTGGGAAGGTAGGCAATTCAGGCACACTGAAAGCATGTACCATGTCCAGGCTGGATCCATGGTAACAGGGTTATGTTAACATTTTTTTTTTCTCTGAATACACAGAATACTACCATGGGCTAATTCTGGAGCAAGACTTTAAATTTCCCTAAAACTATAAATTAGCATTGATAACACTCTAGAATAGTTTATGGGTTGTAACATAATAGTGGTTTGAAAGATAAATTATGACCAGCATTTTTTTAAAAATGAAAGAACATAGAGCAGAATACTTAGTAATGCATCCCACAAGATAAGAGTAAATATTGTTTAAGTTATATATGTGTGTAAATGTGTGTGTATTTGGTCATTAAATAAAATGCATTTTTTTTTCCTGTGAGTTGGAGTTGCTGTTCTCAGTATCATTTTAGTGCTAATGCTTTTCTACACATTTGGGTTCTTAGGAGACTCAGTGTTTCTTTTCTCTTCATATGACTACTTGTGACAAAGGAATTAACAGTTAATATCTAAACTCTTGATATCTTATTGCCCTTAGAATTCAACCCAAAGTCTTTAATCATTCTTCTTTGCCTACTAAGCTCCAGCTACAGTGGTCTTCCAGTTCCCTCAAGATGCGAATTTTTACTTCAATGTTTTTGCAGATACTTTCTGCTTGAAATGCTCTCTTCCCTCCTATCCGTCTTCATTTAACTCACTCCTTCCCATACTACCAATCTAACTTTAAATATTATATCTTCAATGAAGCCTTTCCTCACACTCTGAACTAAATTAGACCTCCCTCCCCTATCATTCTTTAACAAATCATCTGGTTTTTCTCACATCTAACATAGCTGTAATTATTCACTTAATCATTTGTTAACAATCTTACCTACAAGACTAAACCTGCATGAGGGCGAGGACTGGTGTGTGTTTTATTTACCATTGTATGCAGTGCTTAGGAAATGCCTAGCAAATGTTAGGAATTCAGTAAATATCTGCCAACTTAATTCTTCCCACAGCTATCACTCTTCATTTAAATATTTCATTACTATAAATTCTTTTGGGTTAACTTCCTTTGTTCAGAACCCTTTAGTTGCTTCTCATCTCACTCAAAGTATAAGTCCTTATAATGGTTTCTAGAGCATTACCTGATCTGCCTCTGCTCTTCCCTCACCTCTCTATCATCTTCTAACAAGACTGCCCCAGCCACTCTGGTCTCTTAGTTGATCCTCAGAAATGCCAAACTTTCTTCTGCTTCAGGACATTTGTACTTGATATTCCCTGTGCTTGGTATGTTCTTTCCTTAGATATCCATGTAGTTTAATCCCTCATCATCTTCAGGCCCTTCAGGTCATATATCACCCCATTGAGGCCCTCTCTGATCATCTTAGTTAAAATTACAACCTTATTAAATGGCATCCCTATTTCCCTTCTACTTTATTTTTCTCCATGGTACTTATCGCTAATTGACATGCTCCTCAACAGTGTTTCCCCCAGTATTGAGAACAGTAAGTGACACATAGTAGGCACTTGGAATGTATTTATTAATGTATGAATTCAACCCATACTCACAGAGGTGCATATTTGGGATAATGAGACCTAAAACTCAAATTATGAGGGCTTAATATTTCAAACTGATTTTTAGAAGGTGAATTAATTTTATTTATGTCGTGCCTTGTCCTAAAACATATTTGAAGTGGCTTCTAAAAATGCATCTAGTACAATAGGATGAAGACAAGGAGAACAAAATAAAAAGAAGGTAATAATAAAGTAGGTAAAGTTGATGTACTGAAGGTCCTGTATAGCAGTTAAAGGCAGGTTTTAAATTTGACTCATTAAAGAGTTCGATTGTATAGAAATGATGATTGGACTGGAATAATGAACTTTCTGTGGCATAGGTCACAGATATTTGAGTCTTACGTAGGAACCCAGAAAACCTATTTAATTATAATAAATCACGAAAATAGTCTTCTAGAAAAAACTTGCTTTCTGTATTAGAAAATTCCCCATTAGTGTAAAATATACAAGTCTGTTCATTATAATGGCTCTGCTACTTCTGAGAGATGGCATTCGTGGCAACCATACTGTGCCTATGTCATGTCCAGGACATTTCCAAGGTTGATTCAAACTTAATAATTTTATATTTTTGAAAGTCAGCTATCAAATATACCAACAAGCAGATTAGTAACCCTAGTTTCTCCTACCCTAATCATGAAGTAGTATGAGAATCCAATGATTGTGGCTTCCTTCCTTTTGAGGTAGGTAATTGGCTACTTAGAAATAGGTTCTTATGAAGTCAACATCTGAATTATAGAGGAGGATTGGGAGTTAAGTAGGTGAATTAAACTTCAAGAAATCTTTCACCAATATAGTAACCAAAATCAGAGCTACCTTGTGTGTGTATGTAAAGTTACATGGGACATTATACAGCACATATTTTTCTGTTCATGATATGTATATTTCCTAATTCTCTCTTTTTTTGTCATTTAAAATGGATTCTGAGAATTGTGGCGATATCTACAAGCTGAGATAAAACAGGGGATGTGGGGATGGATTGCAGGCCTTTCAGTAAACTCTTTAGTACTTCATTAAACCAAGCTGGTATTTTGAGTCAAAAGATTAGGATAAGTGGTGTTCCACTAGCAAATTGTGCTAGCTCCTACTTGGCTTTTTCTTCTTTTTTATTTTTCTCTTATCTATCTTTTTCTAGCAGATAAATAGTACATTTTGAAGTCAAATTGATCTTGCCCCATTTTTTAGGGTTGAAAGAGGAGAACTAAACCAACAGTAGTTTTTTAAGGAAAGAGTGGAAATATGTTTTTTTTTTTTAATCATTAATGTTCCACATATTTCAAGGAAAGGATATGAGGAGACACAATAATACCACAGAACCATTTTAATGGACAATTTACATAAAGGAAAAGTAATATTACTAAAAGCATTATGGATAACATGTTGCTGATTAAATGATCATATTGGGTTATATTTAATCTATAAGTGTACATTATTCTAACTAATTTAAAATGTGTTAATTAAATTTGCTTTGCATATTTTATTTATTTGATGGAACTTTATGCTCATTTTTTGAGAAGTCAAGCACCTCTTCATTTTGGCATTTGTTAAATAACAGGAGATAACCTGAGAAGAGACAGGACCATCAGTGTAAAAATAATGCAAAGGTCATCATATCATCTAGCATAAGTGATGTAGAAGCAGAAAGATCTTATTTTCAGTAAAAGCATTGAAGAGGCAGAAAGAAAATATCTTTGCTGACACAAATTTTGCTATACAGTAAGGACAAAGAATATATTCAGGCTTTTAACTCCATATGTCCCAAACTCTGTTACTCAATGCTTGACACAACTAAAAGAGAGTCTGCAAACCAAAAGGGTTCTGTAATGACATAAATTTGGAAAATTTTGCATTATTGGCAATTTATAATGCTTATTAGCATTTTCCAAACATGTGTAGCCAGAACTCTTTTTTTGCTCATAAAATCTATTAATAACCCTTGGAATAGTCTTTCAGGAAATGCTGAAAATTTTGTTTCTCTGTAGGATGTAGAAAGTTGCAAGAGGACATTGCTCCCACCCAAACAGAAAGAAAAATCCTGATAATTCACAAAGTTATAACTTTTCCTGGGCCCATCAGAGAGTTGAGGTCACAAAGCAATCAGATGAACTGAAAATTCAGAGACAAGCCCTTCTGAGGAGAGATGGAACATAGGAACTGTATTATCTTTGGCAGAGCATGAGAGGAAGAGAGAGCCAACATAAAAGTGGATAAGAAAAAAGCAGCTAAAGTTTGAATGAATTCCTAAAGGCTGAATACGGGATAGCATAACACTTTAGAATAACTGGGAGCCCCAGACACAAGGGGAATATGCACTCACTTGCAAGCTTTTTTCTATGGGCCTCTGTGTTAGTTTCTTAGGGCTGCCAAAACGAAATACCACAAACTGGAATGGCTTAAAACAACAAATTATTTATATACCACCATTACAGTATTACACAATGCTGTACTTGTCTATATATTTACCAGTGAGCTTTATATTTTCATATGCTTCTGTGTTGTTGTCTAGTGCCTTTTTGTTTCAACTTGAAGGACTCCCTTTAGCATTTCTTGTAAGGCATGTCCAGTGATGATGAACTCCCTAAGCTTTTGTTTATCTGGGAAGGTTTTTCTCCTGCATTTTTGAAGAACAATTTTGCTGGCCATACTATTCTGGTTGGCAATTTTCTTTTAGCATTTTGAATATATCATCTCACTCCCTCTGGCCGTAATGTTTCTGCTGAGAAATCTACAGATAATCTTATGGAAGCGCTCTTTGTGTGACAAGTTGCTTTTCTCTTTCTGCTTTCTAGGTTCTTTGTCTCTGACTTTTTAAAAAAAATTTTATTTTATTTAGTGAATCAAAATTGATTATACATATTTTGGGGGTTGAACATTGAGATGTGTTGATGAAATCAATATTACTAGCATATATATTGTTATAAATCGTAATTATTCTTTATGCCCCTTGGCCTACCTCTCCCCTTCCCCCATTCCCTCCCCCTCCCACCTCTAATTGCCCTAGATTTCTTCTCTCCTTCTGAAAGAATAATGGTTACTCTGTTAACTTGTTGCCTAGATGATCTGTCCAATGCTGAGAGATGTGATCAGGTCCCCCAATATTATCATAGAGCAGATGCTTCTTCTCTGAAATGGGTTTTGTGGAAAGAGACATCCTCTTCTTTTCTTTGTCTCTGCTGGTAACTCTCCTTGTGTCAATGCACTCCAGTAGTTGGTGGACCATGTGCGTGGTGGCTGTGGTGTCTAGCCGCTTTTGCAGCAGCCATGGTTATTGTGGTAGCTGTGGTGGGCCACCCATGTGGAGGTGCTGTTTTTGGCATGCTCCTTGGCACTGGCAGTATGCCTGGTTGTGGGGTGTGTTTGGTCCCCTTCTCCATGCCCTGGGTCCTTCGGTGGGCTCTGAGGTGCTGGCATGGTGTGCCTGGTTGTGGGAGAGGGGTCCAGTCCCCTTCTCCATCTCCCGGGTCCCTGGGCAGGCCCCGAGGTACTGGTGCAGTGTGCCTGGTTGTGGGAGGAGGGTCCAGTCCCCTTCTCCATGCCTCAGGTACCCAGGTGGGCCCCAAGGTGCTGGTGTTTTGTGCCTGGTGTGGGAGGAGGATCCAGTCCCCTTCTGCATGCCTCTGAGCCAGGCAGGCCCCGAGGTGCTGGCATGAGGTGCCTGGTTGTGGGAGAGAGGTTCTGTCCCCTTCTCCATGCCCTGGGTCCCTCGGTGGGCTCTGAGGTGCTGGCATGGTGTGCCTGGTTGTGAGAGGGTGGTCCGGTCCCCTTCTCCATGTTGCAGGACTGTGGGTGGGCCCCGAGGCACTGGCTTGGTGTGCTTGGTTGTGGGAGAGAGGTCCAGTCCCCTTCTCCATGCCTCAGGTCCCCAGGCAGGCCCTGAGGCACTGGTGCAGTGTGCCTGGTTGTGGGAGAGAGGTCTAGTCCCCTTCTTCATGCCCCGGGTCCCCAGGTGGGCTCCAAGGTGCTGGCATGTTGTGCCTGGTTGTGGGAGGGAGGTCTGGTCCCCTTCTCCATGCTGCGGGTCCCTGGTCTCTGACTTTTGACAGTTTGATTGTAATATGTCTCAGTGTGGGTCTCTTCGGGTTCATCCTAGTTGGGGTCCTTTGAGATTACTGAATTTATATGCCCATTTCCTTCCTCACATTTGGGAAGTTTGGGGCTATAATTTCTTCAAATAAGCTGTCCCTCTCTTTCTCTCTCTTCTCCTTCTGAGAATCCCATTAATGGAAATATTGGTCAACCTAAAGGTGTCCCATAAGTTCTTTGCTTTTTTTTATTCTTTTTTTTATTCCTCCTTCCTGATAATTTTTAATGAACTGTCTTGGAGTTTGCTGATTTTTCTTCTGCTTGATCACATTTTCTGTTAAATCCCTCTACTGAATTTTTCAACTCAGTTATTGTATTCTTCAGCTCCAGAATTTTTTTAAGTAGTTTTTATTTCTTTGTTGATATTCTCATTTTGTCATGCATCATTTTCCTGATTTCATTTAGTTGTCTATCTGTGTCCTCTTGTAGCATTTTGAGCTACTTTAAGATGATTATTTTGAGTTCTTTGTCTGCTAGTTCATAGAACTCCATTTTTTTAAGGTCAGTTTGTTGAGATTTATCTTGTTCCTTTGATTGGGCCATGTTTTCCTGTTCTTTATATGCTTTGTTATTTTTTTGCTGGATTGGCACATTTGTAAAAACAGCCACCTTGCCCAGTGTTACAGACTGGCTTCATACAGGGAAGAACTTCATCAACCAACCCAGCAAGACATTCTTAGGACCTCTCAATCCGTTTATGGGAACGTGTTTTCTCTGGGCTGTGCATGTAATGTCCCAATTAGAGAGGCTTGCTGGTTTCTTTTTCAGGAATTTGTAATGATCTCTTGCTCCCTATGGTGTCTGTCTGTGGTACTGCAGGTTCTCTGGTACTCCAACAAGCTACTAAGCTTTGTTCTCATCAGCTCCCAGGCATCCAAAGTTGACTAGTCCCTTTGGCAGTCCCTACAAAACCTCGATTGTTGGACATTATACTCTTCTCTTTCCTTCACAAGGGAAAACCATGAGTTGGACATTTTCTCCCAATTGCGCCAAGCTCTGCCGGCTTCTGTCTGTGATGCTGCAGGTTCTCAGGTGCTACAGCTAGCTACCAAGCTTTCCCCTTTTCTCAGTGGCCCCCGAGCATTCAATGTATGCTGGTTCTGTCAGTGCTCCAAGTGAGGTAGGACAGAAACCAATCTCTCAGGCAGGGCCCCCCAAAGCTGGAACTTTGGATGTACATTCTACTCCTGTCTTTCCCTTCTGATGGAGAAGATACAAGTTGGGCATTTACTCTTGATCATGCAGAACTGGGCTGGCTTGGGGGAAGGGCTCTTGTGGGTGAAATGATTCTTTTACCTGTTTCAATATGGGTCTTCTTGGCTTTGAGCTTGTCTGGGGTATTGTGATTTCTTAACTGGTTTTGGGAGTTCTTGTAAAGGGTTTTTGGACCACATATTGTTGCTAAGTCAGTATCTTTTGGGGGAAATGATGTCTGGGGCTTTCTGTTCTGCCATGTTTCTCTTCTTATAATGACACCAGTCATATTGGATTAGGATCCACCCAATTCCAGTATGACCTCATCTTAACTTGATTACATCTGCAAAGAGCCTATTTTCAAATAAGGTCATGTTTATAGGTACCAGGGGTTAGGACTTAAACATATCTTTTTGGAAGACATAACTGAACCTACAGTAGCCTCCACCAGTGCTCATAAAAAGATTAAGGGTGAGACAGGAGATTGGAGAGATCCACCCTTTAGTGATACACAGTTAAAAACCCTGCCTACCTTACCAGCCATTCTGCTATATGAAGCTAAAACCATAAGCTACTGGGGGAGGGAAAGGAAACCTTACATCCTCAGAGTCCAGGCATAGATTCACTGCTTATGGGGGTAGGATATAAGCAAAAGCTGTCTGCCTCTGGGGAAGTTACAAGAAACTCTCCAGCAGTAGCTGCTGCTGTCTTGGATTCAGAGTGGTCCCTGGGATGCTGGAGGGTTTTTGCAGTATTCCCCCACAGGTACAAGGCAGAGTTTCATTGCCAAGAGGTTGGGGTAGGGGTGCAGAAAGCCCCATGCCAAAGGCCTAGGTACACAGGGTCTGCCTAAGATTGAGGTACCAACAGAACCAAGACACTTAGCACTGAATAACAAACAAGAGCAGTACTGCTGCGGGAGGGACAAGGATGTAGAAAGAGAATACCCTTTGTGACACAGAGATGCAGTGACTGCCAAAAGCTGAGGGTGGAGCAGGAACACTCAGTAAAATCCCTTGAGTGCTCCAGGCTCTATATAAGTAGTAGCTTTCCACCGCTGGAGGAAGGTACATAGAAGGTAACTGTGGCAACAAGTAAACAACAGCTCAACTAATGACTAGATTATCTCTCCTCGGAATTTCAGTTTACCTGGTTGCCTGACAGAAGAGTAGGCATGCCCATTTCCAGGACTAACTATTCTTTCCTTCATTTTGTCCTGTTATTCTGTAGACAATGTCTGGCATTCAATAGAAAGTTACAAAATATGTGAAAAAAAACAACAACCCATTTTCAAGAGATAAAGCAATCAACAGACCCAGACCCAGATATGATTCAAATGTTGGAACTATCAGACCAGGACTTTAATTATGATTAATAAGTTAAAGGATCTAGTAGATAAGGTGGACCGCATGCATAAACAGTTGGGGAACTTTAGCAGAGAAATGTAAACTTTCAAAAGAGTCAAACAGACATGCTAAAATGAAAAACATGATATTTGAGATGAAGAACTCCTTTGATAGGCCTTATCACAGCAATGTGAATTCCATTAAAATTAAAACAAGAACAAAACATCAAATTTATGGTGAAGACTGGGCAAAAGAATGGTGAAATCACTGATGCTTCACAAAAAGTTTATGGGGATAACGCACCAAAGAAAGTTTATATGGTTAACTTGTTTAAGGGTTTATGGATAATTTGTTTTAAGAAGGGACAAGACGATGTTGAAGATGAAGCGTGCAGTGGCAGATCATTCATGTCAATTTGTGAGAGAAAAATTCATCTTGTTCGTGATGAGTAACAGCAGAAACAATAGCCAACATCATAGACATCTCAACTGGTTCAACGTACACAATTCTGACTGAAAAGTTACAGGTGAGCAAACTTTCCACTCAATGGATGCCAGAACTGTTGGGCCCGGATCAGCTGCAGATAAAAGCAGATCTTTCAATGGAAATTTTAAACAAGTGGAACAAGATCCTGAAGCATTTCTTTGAAGAACTGTAATTCTACTAAGAGATGGAAGTGGTACAGTCAAAGCAGAACCAGACTGGTCAAGAGCAAAGGTCATGGCAACAGTCGTTTTGGGATGTTCAAGGCATTTTTCTTGTTGACTTTCTGGAGGGCCCAAGAACAATAATATCTGCTTATTATGATAGGGTTTGGAGAAAGTTAGCCAAAGGTTTAGCAGAAAAATGCCTGGGAAAGCTTCACCAAAGAGTCCTCCACCACAATGCTCCTGCTCTTTCCTCTTATCAAAGAAGGGCAATTTTATGAGAGTTTTGGTGGGAAATCATTAGGCATCCATCTTGCAGTCCTTATTTGGCTCTTTCTGACTTCTTTTTGTTTCCGAATCTTAAAAAAATCTTTAAAGGGCACCCATTTTTCTTCAGTTAATAATGTAAAAAAGACTGCATTGACATGGTTAAATTCCCAGGACCCTCAGTTCTTTAGGGATGGACTAAATGGCTGGTAGCATCACTTACAAAAGTGTCTTGAACTTGATGGAGCTTATGTTGAGAAATAAAGTTTATATTTTTTATTTTTATCTTTTAATTCCATTTTTCCATGAACTTTTTGAATTTCCCATATGGCTGTTTCCTCCAGTCAAGCCACATGACCCTCCAGAACCACTGCTTCTTTTCACTCTCCAAGACGCAGATGAAAGATCTCAGTTCTCAGTTCTAATTTTGTTTCTTTGCTGCATCTGTTCATGCATGCGTGTTTCAAGGGTCATGCAGAGAGATGTTTGGACAGGGATCACCCCTCTGGCTCTGTCCCCAGAAGGATTCTATTAGGGGCTTTTAGGGTTTATCTGAGCAGGAATGATTGACATGCTCTTGGTAGAGAATTACCTGGTGAAGTGTTCGGGGGTTATACAATGTAGAGATTTCCCATTCTGTGCTGCCCTGGGAAAGGTATTAAATGCAATCAGGGCACTTCGAAACAAATTAACATTTATTAAGTAATGATATCCAGAATATCAATTGAGGAAATACACTGTGCTGAAATCAAAAGCATCTTGATACAAATAGATCACAGAATTATATGCAAATTATCAGTGTGTGATGATATTTTGAACAAAGTGGAAATAGATAATAAAGCTCTTCAAGGAAAACTTCTGACATTTATAAAGCAGCATGATTATTAGGTTTATACCCCATTTATAATCAGTGAGAGAAAGTAAATTTGAAAGTATGTTAGATGAATGTAAAACTTTAACAAGACGTGTGTGTGTGTGTGTGTGTGTGTGTGTGTGTGTGTGTGTTTTAACAAAAACAGATTGCAGGGCCCTACCCTAGAGTTACTGATTCAGTGGGTCTGGGTGGAGCCTGAGAATTTGCATTTCTAACAAGTTCCCAGGTGATACTGATGCTGCTGGTCCAGAGACCATAAGTTGAGAACCAATGCATTATAAAAATCCTGGAAAAAAATATGGAAATACACAATGAAAATAACAAAATCACATATCCCTTTCTTCCAAGTGTCATTTCTTTGGGAATGCCTCCTAAAGAAATCCAAAAAAAACCCCCAAAAGTAAATTGTTTAATTACAACACATATTAAGGTACTGCACTTAATGCAAATGGATATTAAACACCTTTACCTCCAAGGTTCTAACCTGTTAAATGGGGATAACAGTATATCTTTAAACTAGAGGCATCTCACAGGGTTGTTGTGAGGATTAAATTAAGTATTCAGAATAGTGTTTGGCTTAATGCTTATTATTGTCATTAGATTTTTGGTTAAGATATTTCAGAACTAACCACAGAAAAGAGGAGAGAGAAGTCTGAGCAGAAGATATCAATTTGGGAGTCATATGGATATATGTAGAAGGTCAATAAGAGAAAGCTGTGAACAAAAAAGGCATTGAGTATATTTTCCCTTACTTGTGAAAATGCAGTTGTATCTTAGAAACCCAAATGCTCTTGTTTTTGCATTTGAGAGTTTACTGTTTGATAATTTCACATAAAAATCTTTGGCATTGGAAATAACTTTTTATCGGGGCCGGCCCGTGGCTCACTCGGGAGGGTGCGGTGCTGATAACACCAAGGCCACGGGTTCAGATCCCATATAGGGATGGCCGGTTAGCTCACTGGGTAAGCGTGGAGCTGACAACACCAAGTCAAGGGTTAAGATCCCCTTACCGGTCATCTTTAAAAAAAAAAAAAAGAAATAACTTTATCGTTTTTTTTGGTTATAAATATATTTGAGGGGGCCAGCCTGTGGCTCACTCGGGAGAGTGCGGTGCTGATAACACTAAGGCCATGGGTTTGGATCCCATATAGGGATGGCCGGTTGACTCACTGTGTGAGCATGGTGCTGACAACACCAAGTCAAGGGTTAAGATCCCCATACCGGTCATCTTTTAAAAAAATAAATAAATAAATATATTTGAGCCAAAATATATAAAACATAAAAAAAGAGATGTTCTTGAAATTTCACCCCCAACTACTGAGATGCCAACATTTTCACCAATATCTTTTGAGACATCTCTCTGTATTGCATAGCTTTTAAAGTATTTTGGAAAGTGAAAGTTAGCAAACAATGATAAATTCTTATATTTACTATCTTATGAAAATTTCCAAAATAATATCATCAAACCTTTTTTTTTTCATGACTAGATGGGAGCAAGGAGGAAGAGAGAAGTCCTTGGGAGAAAGCAATTTTATTATCTAATTTTTTCTCCCTCCTTGCCCTCAGTCATTATATTTTTATTCCAGATTTATTTGAAAAATCAAGATTGTGGTTATGCATGGAATTAGTATCCCATTTATTGCATCTTCCTAAATTGGAGGCAGGAGGGACAGGAAATATTGTGAGCATGGGCAAGACGGACATTGACCAGGCCTTCAACTTGATCCTATAGTTATTGCGATGTTGTGATAATGGTTTAAAACCTGCTTTTCTTTAAAAGTCTGTAATATTGAGAAGATTCCAGCCACTATTATACAGTAGTGTATTGAGATATTCTTGGAAAAATATTAAAAACCACTGCTCCCTCTGCTGAACTTTCCCTGATACATTTCCTCACTCACTCTGTGTACCCTTCATCTCAACTTCTGAAACCCTGATATATTCTGCAGAAACTCAGATACTGAAATGTTACATTTTTTTTCTGCCCTGAAAACAGCTTTGAGAGTAAGGTTGATGACTGGGCTAGAATTTCAGGGCAATACTTATTGTACTTTCACCTTGTAAAAATGAGGGAGAGAAGTGCCAAGGGTGAAACTAGAGGTGTGGCTAGATCAGAGAAACATTTTTTTTCTATGCTAAATGGGGCTAGATCAGAGAAACATTTTTTTTCTATGCTAAATGGTCCTACTGGTGCTTATGACCCTATATTGATTTTCAGTGGTTTAGGGTTAGTTTCATAACCTGCTCACACTGAAAAGGACAGGTTTTCCATAATCTTTTCACGGTAAATCTGAAATAACTTCTCTTGGTGAAAACAGATATTTTAGAAATTCCGAAACAAAACAAAAAGAGTAAATGCTTTATATTATCTAGATTTTTAAAGTAGTTATACTAAGGCAACAGGTTAAATATGGACTCAGATTTTCACTTCAGCATGATATATTCAATGTTTAACAGACTTGAAAATAGGCCTGTCTTTGATGGCTTGAAGCTGTATCAAGGGTAAATTTCTTGAATTGGGTAAATATATAAAGTTTTTTGGGTATAGTTAATGCTACTAAATGTATAATGTCAAATATATTTAAAATTTATCTTTTCTTAAATGGCATGGGGAGAGGGGAAACCTTTCATTTTGTGTAAAGTTTATTGGTTCATCTGTGATCTAACATCCAAGTTCAAGGTGCAGAGACAGTTACCACTTGGCATTCCATTCTAATGTATCATGTGAAAGTAGTTTCTGTTTGAAAGTTCCAGATAGACATTCCAGAACTGACAGGGGAATTCCAGCAAGTTAATTCTCCCGTTGAAACTTTAAAGAAAAAAACAAAAGAAAGAAAAAAATACTGCCTTTGTGTAAACATTAACTTATCTGCTTTTAAGTAGCTCTTTTTATTTTTAAAAATATTAAAGGTACAGCTCGAACTGGATTTCCTTTTCAAATCAAAAATAATTAATTTGGAAGTTATTACCTTTGTGGTTAATTTTATCTCTTCTGGATTGGCAAATTATCCAGTGCTTAGAAAAGTCTAGCCCACAAAATACAGGAGACAGAGTACAGGCAGGAATTCTTAAATTACTTTCAGTGTATTTTCCTTGGTGGTTATATCAGTTGAAACATACTCAGTTCTTGCTCTTGAAGCTTTATAAACCTGCCCTTAAATGACATTTACAAACAGACAGGCATTTGACTAAGCAAACATTGCTGGATATACACGATGAATTAAAGTATTGTCATTCTGTAAATGTCTTTTGTGTGGTATAGATACACAATGAAATGTTGACTATTCAGAAAATAGCAAGAGCAGTTATTCATCCCTAAGCCAGGAGTTTATTCAGTCCTGAATCTTTAAATTCCTATTTCATTTAACATTAAAATTTGCACATATGGTGCCTCATAAAATGATAGCAAGTTGAATTTAGTTTTAATTTTAATTATTTTGGTAGCTTTCAAATCTTATTTTGTTGGAGTTGTGTATGAGTCTGTAGGGACTTTGTGAAAAGTTCTGTATAATTTAGTGCTTTCCTATCCTCTTCCACAGATTTCATACTGCTGCAGAGATGGCACATACATTTACTATCTACATTTGAACAAAGTAGAGCTTTTTAAAAAGATGTTTACTAGGGCCGGCCCGGTGGCGCACTGCTATAGTGTGCCGCTTGGGAAGTGCGGTGGCGTTCCCGCCGAGGGCTCGGATCCCACATACAGACCGGCCGCTCACTGGCTGAGCGAGGGGTGGGAGCAACACCGAGGGTTGCGATCCCGTGGCCGGTCCCGGTCCGGTACGGGCGCGACACTGAGGGTTGCGATCCGTTGCCGGTCACGAAAAAAGACAAAAAGGAAAAAAAAAAAAGATGTTTACTAAATATTGATTAGATAATATATTTATAAAATATCTGTAAGGATTATGAATAACTATATAGAGAACATATGTATACTTACAGCCCAGTTTTTTTTTTTTTTTTTTTTTTTTTTTTTTTTTTTTTCCGTGTCCGGCAATGGATCGCAACCCTCAGTGTTGCCCCCGTACCAGACCGGGGACCGGCAATGGGATTGCAACCCTCGGGGTTGCCCCCGTGCCTCGCTCAGCCAGTGAGCGGGAACCGGTCTGTATGTGGGATCCGAACCCTCGGGCGGGAGCGCCACCACGCTTCCCAAGCGGCGCACTATCCAGTGCGCCACCGGGCCGGCCCCTACAGCCCAGTTTAAGAAAGCAATATTACTTTTACCTCTAATACATATCTCCTGTGTGTTTCATCCTCATCCCATACTCTTCTTGCTCCATCAGAGGTAACCAAAGTTCTGAATTCTGTATTAAATCTCTTGCTTTTTTCAGTGGTTTTATCACATATCTGTATATAACTAAACAGTATATTGATTAGTTTTGCATGTTTTTCAGTTTTATATAAATGGAATCATATTGTATGTCTTTTTCTGGAACATGCTTTCTTTAGTCAACATTATAGCCTTAGATTTATGCATGTCAATTCATGTAGCTATTGCTCATTAGTTTTCTCTGCTGCATGATATTGCATTGTATGATTATTCCAGAATTTATTAGCAAATGAATTGATTGTTGGACATTTGGGATGTTCTAGTTTTTAGTTATTACAAATGTTGCTCCTTATATACACATATTCCTATACATGTATCTGCCACACATGCAAGAACTTCTCTATCAATATTTCCCAATCTTTTTTTGTGTTATGGCACACATAGAAAATGATAGCTATGTTCTTACAACATACTGGGCTAAAGGAATGAAGCTGTGTCCTTGGCCTATGGGCTTCTGCTTGGCTGGAGAGCTGAGGTCCATATCCGGGCACACCCGTAGCCCATTCTTTGACACTAGGATGCCGCAGCACACCAGTCAGGAAGCTCTGCTTGGGTGTGTGCTTGCGAGCTGAATTTCTGGTTGTAGGTACATGCTTCTTCAACCCTTCTAGGTAATACCAAATTGCATGGTGGTATTAATTATTCCATTTAACTGACATCCAAAGTTTGTATCAATTCACATTTCCTGAACATATATTGAAAACAAAAAGGAAATCATTGAGAATTCTACCAATCTCACAATTATAAGGGTCAAGTAGGAAAAGAAATAATCTATTGTTCCTCAGGATATGGATTCACATTTGCTTTCTCAAAACATGATAATGTCAAAGTTCCTTAAAAATGTGACAGCAAAGAGTTGTAGACAGTAGACGATGTTAAGAAGTGAAAACATGTCCCCATAGTTGTTATTAACTGTGAAAGCCACAGCCTAAGCTAAATAAATGACTTATGAGAGCTGTAATTCTGTCCTCTAGTTTTGATACTGCATTAGCTTTTTGTTTCTTAGTCTCAAGAGGTATATTCAGAGAATGTATACAAGATGGAGTACTGAAAGCTATTTGCTATGGAAGTAATTTTTAGTGTAAAAATACAAACATTTAGAGAAGAAGCTGGCTTATTTTGGCTATTCTTAAAATTGGTTTTCTTTTAAACAGTAAAGCTTTCTAGTTATCAGAATTACATTAGGGTAATGAATGATCATATTAATTTCTCCATTTAAGTGACATCAAACTAGACAATTTTAGAAAAAGTCACTAACCTGACATAGTTTTCCCATGACATTTTCAAGAAGATCCTGTATATTACTTACACTCTTACTGCTCTAATGGCTTTCTCACCCAAAAGATTTAAAAGAAATCTTTACTTGGTAGGAGTATTGCCTTGTGGCTTATAGACTGAAGCTGTTTAAAATTAGATGGAAAACATCAGAACAAAGCTTTCAAGCTCATACTAAACCTGGTTTATGAAGATCTAATGCCAAAGTAGTATTTTAATTTACTTGGCAGGGGATTATGGATGGAAAACTGCACTTCCATTTTACCGGTATACTGTGCACTACACATAAGTCAGGGTTTCAATTGTTTTTATATAAATTGGAATTTGAAGCATAGTTACCAATTCTTGTATTAACACCTACAGTATGTGACAATCTCTGTGTGTGTATGTGATATATATATAATACACATAACCACACATACATACCTATATACTATATATATACACATATATGTATTATGTAAACAGTATTAGTTGGGACTCAGTACATACTCCTCAATAGCAAATAGCATTGGTTAAGCATCTGGATATAGTCAATACTGTGACATCCTTCTATGTGTGTAGCTAAGCTCTAGCTACAGGTATACGAGTATAAAGTAAATAGGACTCAATAGCAAGATAGTGGTAAATATGATAAATTATTTTGTTCATTATTTTTCTTCTTTGAATGCAAAGTATTTATTGTAATTTGCCATGGTTTGTAAAGTTATTTTTTAAATTACAGGTATCCTGAGTTTCAATAGCAAGCACACACTTCAATATACCTGGTCATTGTATAAGTGCTTCTCAAATTTCTACCCAAGTACTCTCTTATGGAAGTGGAAAGGTGGAAAGTGGATTTCTGGCCCTAGAAATAAGCTTTAGTGCAAGTGAAAAGGGTCTCTTGAGTGACCTCATTATGCCATCAATGATCTCTCTCTCTTTTTAACTAATTGTCTTGTCTTATGTATATCCTTGGACAGCACATTTGCTGGAACCCGTCTTAGATCTTTCTTTTGTCTTGGTTTCCAGGAAATTACACTGCTCTGCTTCTTTTCAAAACCCTTTGGCCATTCCTTCCCTGTCTTCTTTGCTTCTACTCTCTTCCCCTAACTGTGTTTATGTTCCAAGTCTCAGTTTTGGCCTCCCCTTCCTCACTCTATATAATCTTTCTCAGCTATTTCAGTTCTGTCCTCTCATCTTATATATTGAGATGCCATTAGGACAATTCATCTAGGACATTTCAGGGTCACATAATACTTGACATTTATAAAGTCACTCTCACATCCATGGTGCCTTGCACAGTGCCTAGCATAATAGGTACCAACAAGTATTTGTTGAATGAATGAGTTAAATGAATCATTCTCCTTCCTCCTCTAATTTTAATCTTTTGTCAGTGATATCACTATTCTGATCTCTCTCTTTTTTGTTTTTTTAAAGATGACCAGTAAGGGGATCTTAACCCTTGAGTTGGTGTTGTCAGCACCACGCTCTCCCAAGTGAGCCACGGGCTGGCCCTCTGATCTCTCTTTGATGTTGCAATTTTTTTTTCTCTTTTCAAATGTATTTTATACTTGATTAGTTATTTTTATTGTATTTTCATAACTTTTACTCTAATGTAGGACCTCATGACCTCATTCCCACAGTTGCCCATCTAGCCTCTTTGGTTCTAATCTCACCTCTCTTCAAGTCATTTTTTTCATAGATACCCTAATAACTTTTAAAATGTATGTTTATTGTTTTAATAATTTTTTTTTTATTTTCAGAACTCTTTAGATTTACAGAAAATTTGCAAAAATAGTACAGAAAGTTCCTGTATAACCTTCACCCAGTTTCCCCTAATGTTAACATCTTACATAACTGTGTGTCAAAATTAAGAATTAACATTGGTGCATTACTATTAACTAAAATCCAGACCTAATTTGGTTTTCATCAGTTTTTCCACAACTGTAGTTTTTCTATTCCTGGATCTAATCCAGCATACCACGTTGCATTTAGCATATCTATTTTAAATAGCACCAGCAAGGGAGGAAAAATACAAAATGTTTTTTCTGTTCTTTTACACCACAACAATCAACACAGAAGACCTCTGTGACCAAATGTGGGTGGTAGAGGTCATCTCCACACACCAAGCAAACAATAAATTCTGCAGTAGATACCAGCTGGGTATCCTCCAATTCAATTCCGATGCTATCTTCCTGGAGATAGCATCAGATCCCACAGGTTGAGGGCTCAGTCCCACCTGACTGAGCCTACTTCAGGCACCAGTCGCAAGTCTGACCTCCAGAATTTCTGACTCACAGGCTTCAAGTTGGGGTTCCCATGATCCCTCCCCACTCTTTTGTCTTAATTAATTTGCTAGAGTGACTCATAGAACTCAGGGAAACACTTATGTTTACTGGTTTATTGTAAAGGATATTTTAAAGGATACAAATAAACAGCCAGATGAAGAGATAGATAGAGTGAGGTCTGGAAAGGTCCTGAGCACAGGAGCTTCCATTCTCATGGAGTTGGGGTGTTCCACCCTCCCATCACATGGATGAGTTCAGCTGTCCAGAAGCTCCCTTGACCCCATCCTCTTAGGTCTTTTACGGAGACTTCATTGGACAGGCATGATTGAAACATGGACAACCACATAGTAATATGATTGGACAAAAAAGGGTATGATCTAATACTAATAGACTAAAGGGGAAACCCAGCAAGGCCTGTTTGTTCAGATTCTTCTTACCCCTCTGTGCAGCATTCCTTCCTCCTGGATATGGGGCAGGATCCCTTCTGAAATGGAGGTTTTACAATCTACAATCAGATAAGGTAGGTCAGAGAATTTCCTTATGGCCAGCTCCAAGACAGAAAGGCAAGGGAAAGATTAGAAACCTGCCTTGGGGAGCCAGGAACCGTGGATGAAAACCAATATATGTATATCATAATTTTACAACCAACTTTGGTGTAAATTCGAAAAGGACAGAAAGATACATAAGTCTCTTTTCCACCTCTGAAACCTAGACATCCCATCCCTTTCCTAGAGGCAGCTTACTATTTCTCGTTTCTTAGATATCCTTCTAGAGAGGTTCTCTGCTTGTACTCTTTCTGCCTCTCTCCAATACACACTTAGGTAGTTGCATTCTAAATATACTGCTCTATACGTTGCCCTTCCCCCCCCCCATACTTAATATAGCTTGATTATTCTTTATAAAAAAAATTGCCATATTTATTCCGGCATCCCATTAGATAATCTGTACTGTAATTTAATTTACCAGTTTTTTCCTGATTGACATCTTTTACTTTTGCAAACAATGCTGTAGTGAATATCCATGTACATATGTCATTTTACATGGATAAGTATGTTTTTAGTTATTGCTGGGTGAAAGGGTATATGTGTGATTGCCAATTTGCTCTTCAGAGAGGTTTTACAAACTTATCCTCCATTATTTTTCCATAACCTCACCAACATTATATCTTATGAAGCTTTTTGATCTTTGCCCTACATTTCATCCCAAAAATTAGTTTAAAAAAAGAATGAGGGGGTTCTCTTATAAAGACACATCATTGGATTTAGGGCTCACCTGGATAATCCTGGATGATCTCATCTTGAGAGCCTTAACTTAATCACATCTGCAAAGACCTTTCTCCAAATACAGTCACATTCATAGGTTCCAATGATTTGACATGGATATCTTTTGGGTGTCCACCATTTAGCCCACTACAGAGGGGAACTTGCAGCCTTCATTTGTGTGGTTTTGTATTCTTTGGTCCTTCCGTCCTCATGCACTGCTGCCCTGGCTCACGGTCACCTCAGGACTGCCTGTTTGGTTTTGGGAGAGGGAGAGTTAAATGCTCAGAGGACAAGGAGAGCCAGGCATGGGTCAGGCTTGTTGTGAAGGGGGTTGTGGAACTGAAAACAGAGGTTTTAGGCTGGAGCAGCCACCTGCCAGGTTCATGTGTTCCTTTGTCAATCACATTCTGTCCTTTGGCTACTGAAAACCCTCCCACGGCTTCTCACTGCATAAAATCCAAACACCTCCCCATGGTTACAGGGCCCCTGCCTACTTGTAGGACCTCAAATTTGATCCTCTATCTCTCTGCTCCAGCCACACTGGCCTTTTTCCTCCTCGTTCTTGAGCAAACCAAACTCATTCTTGTCTCTGAACCTTTACACTGGCTGTTCATTTGCCTGCAACATGGTTTCTTCCATTTGATTCACACCTGGTTCTCATTTTTCCCTCAGCTCAAACATTCCCTCTCCCGAGTCCTGAATGTTGAGTTTCTCCCAGTCACTCTGATCTATTACCATCACAGCACTTGTCACCCCCCTGAAATTACCTGGCTTGTTTATTTTTGACTCCTCTCGCTTGAATGTCAATCCCAGGAGAATGGGGACCTTGTTAGATTGATTCATTGTTAGAACAGCATGGCAGGTGATAGATGTCCACTTTGTAACTCCAGAGGAAAGTGGGGCTCCCAGCTAGGGTCAGCTGAAGCCCTTCCCACATGTATTGGAAATCCCAAACCCCACCACACCCCTAGGATTTCTGCAGATACTGGAGTGGTTCATATTCTCCAGGCCACCTCTGCCCTGTGGTTTCTGCTTTCTTCTACATTGTTTCTGTACCACATCAATCCAGACGTGAATCTCAGCCTCTTCCTCAGCTTCCATATGAAACCCCCCTTTCCTACAGTAGAAGCTGACACTTATTGAGCACTTATTATGCTCCAGGCATAGGTCTAAGTACTTGGCATGAGCTACATCACCTCATTTTTTTTTTTTTTGTCTTTTTGTCTTTTTCCGTGTCCGGCAACGGATCGCAACCCTCAGTGTTGCCCCCGTACCGGACCGGGGACCGGCAATGGGACTGCAACCCTGGGCATTGCTCCCGCGCCTCGCTCAGCCAGTGAGTGGGAACCGGTCCGTATGTGGGATCCGAACCCTCAGGCGGGAGCGCCGCCGCACTTCCCAAGCGGCGCACTATCCAGTGCGCCACCGGGCCGGCCCTACATCACCTCATCTTCATGAAAACTCTCAAAGGTAGGTGAAATGTCATGCCCATTTTACAGACGAGGCAACTGAGGCACAGAGAGATTAAGTGACTTACCCAAGACCACCCAGCTAGTGAGGGATAGAACCAGGGTTCACACTTGTGTGTGTTTGATCCCAACACAGGATAGAAAATAAATAAATAAAAAGAACAAGGGTAATTTCAGGCTCCTGGTTTGATGTAGCTTGTATGACAAAGACTTATGAATCTACTAAGAGTATAATACACTAAAAATCTAAAACAATCTTGAATTGCATTTGTAAAAGTATAGTATCCAGATTAAGGAATTTGATAGTTTCACGATTATTTTTTATTTCATCAGGTGTCATTTAGAGTATTCTATTCAGTACTGGATATTATATTTTAAAAGGAGCATTTTGAAGTTGATGTGCTTGTGTTATTTTCCTATTGCTGCCATAGCAAGTTGTCACAAATTTTGTGGCTTGAAACAACACAAATTTGTTATCTCACAGTTCTGTAAGTCAAACGTCCAACATGGGTCTTACTAGGCTGAGACCAAGGTGTCATCAGAGCTGTGTTCTTTTCTGGAGGCTGTATAGGAAAATCTGTTTCCTTGCCTTTTCCAGCTTCTAGACGACACCTGCATACCTCAGATTATGGCCCCCTTCCTCCGTCTTCAAAGCCAGCAGGAGCTAGCCAAGTCCTCATATGGCATCTCTCTGACTACAACTAGAAAAGGTTCAGTGCTTTTAAAGAATTCATGTGATTAGATTGACACATCTGGGTAATCTCCTCATCTCAAGGTTCTTAACCTTAATCACATCTGCACAGTCCCTTCTGCCATCTAAAGTGACATATTCACAGGTTCTGGGAATTAGGATATGGATGTCTTTGGTAGGGTGAGGAGGGATTATTCTGCCTACCACAGTGCTTATTGCAGAGTATCATAAGGATAGTGAAGGGGTCAATTGGATACAGGGATTTATTGCCAAAATTTATTGCCTGGGAGAGAATGAGATCATGTTTATAAAGGGATTAGTGCAGAAAGAACATAATAAATGGTTGCTGCTTCAAAGGCTAATGATAAAAATTACAGAAATACAGGAGCTCAGAAGTGAAAGAAGCTTAGGGATGGGGGAGAGGATGAAGCAGCATAACATTTTATCTTGCAAACAGAATTTGGGATCCAGGTTCTCACTACATTAGATCAGCAGGTGGTCTGAATGTCAGAAAGCACTAAGTTTACCACAACTCTGCACTGTTTCTCTCACTAGTGAAAGAGTCAGGGAGAATGGAGATGATGGAGGACTACAGGAGAGAAGCAACTTTCTCGCTCTTTCTGCCACGATTGCATGATGTGTAGATTCTGAGGACAAAGGGAAAGTTTTATAAAAGAAAGAAGGCAAGATATTTGAAGCTCAGAGGCCTATCCTTCCCCCCCCTCCCCTGCCCCAAGAACATATGGGAAGGAAATCTCCTCTGAAACCAAAGCCCAGCCATCAGAGATCATGAGATTTTTCAGGCTTTCCCTATAATCTTCCTTACATTTGTCTCTTTAAACACGTTTAACTTGACCTTTGAGAAGTTGCTGATAAGCGGTTATCAAACGGGAGTTAAATTAACAAACCCTCCCACCTTGCTCAGTTGGGTGGTAGCTTCCAAGGCCACTGTAAATGTGTATCAGTGTGAACCTGATCCAGAAACAGCCAGGAAGGGAACAAAGTTTAGTCTGTGAGGAAATAGTCGCTGCTGGTAGTTTCATGCTGTTTGTCCAGACTTCAGCTTGGTGTAAGTAGTTTTTTTAAAAAACTATTATGACATTTTAATATAAAAAGGATTGTAAGAATAATTTCCACCTAAGATTAAATCAAGTTCCTACTTGATTCTGAATCTTGCGGACTAAACCTATTTAAAAGAAAGTTTCAGCATTTCACGAGTAGTTTTATTTTAAAAAATGAAAAGGAAAGTCATGAAGTTTTTCAGCAAGTGTTCTACTAAAATAGGTCTTGTTAGCATAAAATGATTTTTAATGTCTTATGTTGATTGAAGGTGTTTACAGTTAGAAAATAAAAATGAGTGAATATATATCTGGTGCCCAGAGAGTGATTATTTCTAAGTACTCAGATTTCTCTAGTGCTTAGATTTCTCCCCATGTTCTTTCCAGTTGCTTTTCCTTTAGTTTAGGTTCATGTTACAAATTCATGTTAGCAAATATTTGTAGTTTCTCAGGTAATTAAACTGAAGGTTTTCATGTTCAAAGAAATTAAAGTAATGAAAATAAAGTAGAACTTAATATGATATAACAAGATGTTGGGATCCTAGACTTAGGAGCATCAGAATGTATTTTCAAAGAGGAAGAGCTTCGTGAAATGGGTGGAAGTGGTAAGCAGCCTGGGAAATTTCATACAGCCAAGGAGAAATCTTTTTTGTTGTTGTTTGTTTTAAGATTTTGAAATCTGTACTGATTTTCCAGATTAAATTCCCAATAATATAGAGTGTAAAATAAGTTTCGTATATGAAATTAGAGTTGCTCTGTTTCAGCTGTTCTAGTTCTAAATTGAGATTAGGATTCCAGGAACAAAACATTGTTATACAAACATATTGACTACTGAGTACAGCTATGAGAATGTTAAGGTTGCATTTGGTGTCAGAAATGTTGATATTTTCTATTTCCCTTTACTGCAGTGTATTAAAAAAACTCCTGTACATGACAATTTTATGACTGTGAATATAAAAATAAAGTTCAGTGTGGATGTGCTTAATAAATAAAAGTTCTAAAGGCTCGCTGTTAGCCAGTAGCATTTCAAATTAATCAGGAGTGCTGAAGAGATTGTTTAAAAGTTCACTGGGTTTCCCCTTTCCTGTATCTTCGTCTCAAACCTCAGGAACATTCAGTCTGTTTCTTTAGCCTGCTTCTTATTCCTCTTGTACTGAATGGGAGCCCAGACGATGGGATTGGGCGCCAACTGCCCCTTAGTGGGATGGAAGCCCAGGACACCCTGTCTTAAGCAGACTCTGACTCTAGGACTGTCATGAAGTGAAAACCTTTACTCACACTTTAGGTTGCTGAAGCTCAGTGATTCTGGGTTTCTGAGATGATTAACTTCCCCAAGTCAATAGGCTCTGCTAGGCCAGGTTACTTATTTCGTTGTTGATGGATGGGGCAGGAGTAGGGAGGTGGTAGGGGCTGGGGTTGGAGTGGGTCTTGGGAAAGAAGCCAGCGTGGCAGGTGATACTGGTACTAGGGAAGCAGCTATTTCCTGACCAGATTTGAAATATTTCAGTCCTTTAACAACCTGGAGGGCCAGAGGAGTGTGTACTGGCTGAATCTTAACCAAGCCCCCTTGGACTTTTTTTAAAACCTCCGATAGCTGCCTATAACATCCAAATTACTGCCCATGCTCTACAAAGCCCATACAATCTGGCTTCTGCGCATGTTTCACATGACTGCGTATCATTGTTCTCCTCACTGAAGTTGCTCCAGCTACACAGCTGTTTTTGCTGTTCTTGAACACATCAAGCTTGTTCCTGCCGTACGGCCTTTGCTGCCTGGAAAGCTCTTCCCCCACATGGTTTCTTCTCTCTCTTCGTCCAGGTCTCTACTCAAATGCCTCCTCTCAGAGAAGCCTTCCCAGGCTACCCTGACTAGAGTAGCACTAACCACTCCACTTCCACAACAATGTTCCTGTTTCCTTTACCTTGATTTACTTTTTAAAAAATAGCTACCTGGCATTATTTAACTTATTTTATAAATTAAAAAACATACTATATATATCTATATGTGTGTGTATGTGTGTGTATATATATTTGGTCTTTCCCCCTTGAATGTAAGTTCCATGAGGGCAAGAGCTTTGTGTTGTTCAGTGCTACATTGCCAGTGCCCAGAATAGTGCCTACTTGATATATAGTAGACACTTGGTAAATAGTTGTTGTGTGAATAAATAAACGTCAATTGGTGACATTAAAATTTATTTCTAAGCATAAGAATTTTTTTTTTCCTTTTTGTCTTTTTTCGTGACCGGCAACGGATCGCAACCCTCAGTGTCACGCCCGTACCGGACCGGGACCGGCAACGGGATCGCAACCCTCAGTGTTGCTCCTGCAACTCGCTCAGCCAGTGAGTGGCCAGTCTGTATGTGGGATCCGAACCCTCGGCGGGAGCGCTGCCGCACTTCCCAAGCGGCGCACTGTAGCAGTGCGCCACCGGGCCGGCCCATAAGAATTTTTTGAATAGGTAATATATTCACATAGTTCCAAGACCAAAACACATTAAGGTATACTCTGAAAAGTCTTCCCACCCCAGGGAGTCCTCCATCCATTTAGCTCCCATTCAGGGTCTGCAAGCCACTGTTATTTTTCCATGTATCCTTCCAGAGTTTCTTGATGTATATGTAAGGAAATGTAAAAGTATAAATATATTTTATTTTCCTCCCTTTACACATAATATTGCATATAATATTGTAATATATGTAGAAACTCTTTCCAAATCAGTACATAGAGAGCTTCTTCCTCATTGTAAAATAGCTGCATATTATTCCACTGCATGGATGTATTATAATTTATATAACCAGTCAACCAGCAATGGGCATTTTGGTTGTTTCCAGTGTCTTCCTATTATAAGTAGTGCTGAAGTTCATAACCTTGTACATATTTCACACATGCATACAGTATATCTTTATGATTAAATTCTCCAAACTAGAATTTCTGGGTCAAAAGGTATCATAGATATTGACTTCCAGAGGGATTGTACCAATTTGCATTCCCCCAGCAATGCGTAAGAGTAGTGTTTTCCATATCTCTGCCAACTGAGAGTGTTATGAGGCTTTTGGATTTTTGCCAATGTGATAAGTTACAAAATGGTTTCAGTATAGTTTGGTTTTTAGAATTTATAATAAAATTTGTGTTAATACTTAAAAAAATTTATTTTTAATTGTGGTTAAAAAACACATAACAAAATTTACCATCTTAACCATTTTTAAATGTACAGTTCAGTAGTGTTAAGTATATTTACATTGTTGTGCAACAGATCTCTAGAACTTTTCCATCTTGCAAAACTGAAACTCTATACCCATTAAACAATAACTCCTCCTTTCCTTCTCCCCACAGCCCTTGGCAACTATCATTCTACTTTCTGTTTCTATGAATTTGAGTAGTTGAGTATCTGTCTCATATAGGTGGAATCATATAGTATTTGTCTTTTTGTGATTCACTTATTTCATGTAGTATAATGTCTTCAAGACTCAACCATGTTGTAGCATATGACAGGATTTCCTTCCTTCTTAAGGTTAATAATATTTCACTGTATGCATATACCACATTTTCTTTATTCATTCATTCATTAATGGATATTTGGGTTGCTTCCACATCTTGGCTACTGTGAGTAATACTTCTGTAAACATGGATGTGCAGATATCTCTTTGAAATTATGCTTTTAGTTTTTTTGGGTATACACTCAGATGTAGGATTTCTGGGTTATATGGTAATTCTATTTTTAATTTTTTGAAAAACCACCATAGCCACCACAGTTTTCCATAGCTGTTACATCATTTTAGCATAGTTTTAATTTGTATTTCCTTCATTATGAGGGGGACTGAGCATCTTTCCATATTTAAGAGAAACTTGCCCTTTTTTCTGTGAGCTGTTTATATCCTTTGTCTTTAATGAAATTTTTATATATAATGAATTTGATAACATTTTTTGTTTTTGTGCCTTTGAGTTTTCCAAATTTATAAGCTAGTAGTCATAGGTACAGGTCTGGAGTAAGATTGCCTGGGTTTGAATTCTAGATCTGTTAAAGCTGTGAAATCTTGATTGGAAAAGTTACTAGACCTTTCTGAGCCTTGTTTTTTAATCTGTTAAATAGGAATAACATTGGAATGTTAAAAAGATTAAATGAGATGATGTGTATTAAATGCTTAGTACAGGGTCAGTGTGATAAGGCATAAGTAAATAAATGAATAAATAAATAAATAAGTGGCCCAAAGTTCAGAAAAGAAGTAAAACTGCCATTATTCACACATGAGATGATTGTAAACATAAAAAACTTTGTAGAATCTATTAAAAAACTACTTGAACTAATTAATGAGTTTAGCAAGGTACAAGTTATAGTCATTATAAAAAATCATATTAGAAATAATTAGAACAGGGGCCAACCCCGTGGCTCACTCAGGATAGTGTGGCGCTGGGAGCGCAGCGGCGCTCCCGCCGTGGGTTTGGATCCTATATAGGGATGGCCGGTGCGCTCACTGGCTGAGCATGGTGGAGGCCACACCATGCCGAGGGTTGCGATCCCCTTACCGGTCACAAAAAAAAAAAAAAAAAAAAAAAAAAAAAAAAAGAAATAGTTAGAACAACTAAAACAATTAGAAAATAAGGGAAAATGTCACCATTAAAAATATCAAATACATAGGAATAAATCTTTCAAAAGAGCACAAAACCTCTTTTTGAATTGATTTTGGTATATGGTAAGAGGTGCGGGTCTAGTTTCATTCTTATGGATATGGATATCCAGTTTTCCCAGCACCACTTATTGAAGATGCAGTCTTTTACCCAATGTATGTTTTTGTTTCCTTTGTCAAGTCTGTTGGTTGATTTCTGGGTTCTCTATTCTGTTCCACTGTTCCAAGTGTCTATTTTTATGCCAGTACCAAGCTGTTTTGGTTATCATAGTTTTGTAATATAATTTGAAGTCAGGTAATGATGGCTTCAGCTTTATGCCTCCAGCTTTTTTTTTTTTTGCTTAGGATTGCTTTGGCTGTTCAGGGTCTTTTGTTCTCTCATTTGAATGTTAGAATTGTTTTTTTCTATTTCTGTGTCATTGGTATTTTGATGGGGATTACATTGAATCTGTAGATTGCTTTGGGTAGTATGGACATTTTCACAATGTTAATTCTTCCAATCCCAGAGCATGGAATGACTTTCCATCTATTTGTGTCTTCTTTAATTTCTTTCAGTAATGGTTTGTAGTTTTCACTGTACAAAAGAGCTGAAACCACTATACTGAAGACTACAAAACATTGTGGAGAAAAATTTAAGAAGCATGAAATAAAAAGTGTAATATATATACTATGATCATGGATTATAAAACTCAAAATTGTTAAGATGCCAATTCTCCATAGATCAATCTATAGATCCAATGCAATCTCTGTCAAACTTCCAGCAGAAATTTTTGAAGAAATTGACAAACTGACTCTAAAATTTATATGGAAATACAAAGATTATAGAATAGCTAAAACAATCTCAAAAAGGAACAACAAGGTAGATGATTTATAATAGGCGATTTCAAGATGGAGATATCTATACACCCATGTTCATAGAAGCATCAAGATCCATGTTCTTGGATCCATTTTTTTTCAACAACTAGAGTAAAGAAAACCCTTCTGCCCAAAGAACTGTGATTACTCCTCATCCCATATTCACTGGTCACCCCGCCAATTGTTGCAATTATTACTACTGGTGGCATTCTAGGCCATTGCCACATTGGGTTAGAAATCACCGTAGTAAGAAGAGCATTCCATATGTGTACTTGTTTGCCCTGCTCACTCACTGCCTATCAAACTCCAGGTTGTTAATCCTGTGCTTCTCTCTGACTGTTCAAATCTTTTAGTTCTCCTGGTTTCTAACTGCTCGAAGGCCTTTAGAGTGACAGTCTTCATGCTTTCTTGATTTCTGTGGCATGGCTTATCTCTGATTCATAGTTGATTGATTTAATCAGATTCCTCTACTTGCCATTGCTGCCTATGAACTGAAGTTTTATGGCATATGAGTTATCACATGAGAAGTAGGAGAAGAACCATAAGAGAAAGTAGAAGGAAACCAAAGCCAAACTTCACCTTAACCAGAATTTGCCCAAGGCATATCATGTTCAGGGAAAGAAATCTTAGAAGCAAGTCAGAATGGTATGTAATGCCAGAAGGAATATAAAAAGAAAAGAAAGTTTAAGGAAGTGTTCGTATAATATTTCTGGGTTGTGCTTTTAAAATTGAACTACTGTAATAGATACTAGTTTCTCCTGAATGTGGAAATCTAATAACCAGATATGGAAATGTCAAATATGACATCTGAATAGGGCTTACTAAAGAGACTATACATGACTAGAAAAGGCTTTAATTGTAGATCTGCCATTAATTTGATTTTTGATAGTAAAATAGATTCTTTTAAAGAAAAAACTATTGCCCTCCCCCTTACTGTAAAAAAAAAATATATATATATATGTATATATGTATATATGTGTTTATATATGTGTACATGTACACACACCAGGCTCTGTCTTAGACACTTTCTTAATTGCTGTCTCATCTAATCATCTGTCTATGTCTCAACTTCCTCAATCTGGAAAGTGGGATGATATATGAGAGGGCTTCAAAAAGTTTGTGGAAAGATTTGCATTATCTTTTAATTGTATTTTTTCTATGAACCTTTGAAGTACCCTTGTATTTCACTCACCTTCCTCACAGAACAACAAATGTGATTATAACCAGGTAATAAAATATACTACTTTGAGCATTACTCTATAATTTAAAGAATAAATCTTGAAGGCCATGTTGTGAGATGTATACCAGTGGTTTCCATAGCAAAATGATGTGACGTATCCTGGCGAAACTCATTTCAAAATGCATGTGCAATACAAACTGAGCAGAAGCAATCTACACAGGATGTTTCACAAACATCCAAGACAATTATGGAACACCTGAGAAGTATAGAACAATAAATGCAACACAAAGTAAACACACCCTTCACAGTACTTTATGACACACCTCCTCAAAGAAAAATGGGCAAAAGAAATTCTTAGGCAAATAAATAGAGGCAGGATGACAGCACAGATGGTAAAGAAAAGAATTTTACTTTAGAACTTGAAAACCAGTTTTCGGCCTGTATTAAGATAAGGAGAACAGTTAGAAGGATGAGGAGTACCACAGAAGGCTGTATGGGGGGTGTGGGGGTGTGGGGGTCAAATGGGAAGATGCTTATGTAACTCTAATACCTATTACGTGGACCTGAGAGCTGAGAGAAACTTGATCTCTTTTCTAGCAACCTGATCTTTATTGTAATCAGAATTAAAGGTTTAAGAACTACTAGGGCCCATCTCTAGGCTGTTTTCCCACTGTCCTTCTAGATTTTAGAATTTAATAATATGGTGAGGGTAGGGGGCACAATAACTACCAAGAGTCTAGGAAACTACAAGCTTTCCTCACTGAAGTTCCCTAAAATAACTAGGGCATCACAAACAAGGGAACAAACTCATCAAAGATAGACCATAAAAAAATCACTATTTGAAAAACTGAAAAAGGCTGCCTGTACAGTTTACCATCTGGAAAATGATTAGCTAATAAAGGAACAGACTTGAAAAACATGTGGCTTAATGCCTGCTTGAGAAACTATAAAAAAGAAATTAACTTTGCCAGAACTTTTTCTAATTAAAAGGTTCAAGAATCAAGTGTTCAAATAATGTACTTAAGAAATCATACAAGAAATGCACTAGAAGCAATAAGCAGCAAGCTGGAAATCACCAGCATATAGGTGGATGTGAAAAGTGCTGGTTTCCTGAATAAAGAAAAAGAACAGAAAACATTATGAAAACCTCACAACTCAGCACAAAAATTCCCTTCATTTTATAGCTTTACCCTTATGCCTATCAAATGAATTCTTCAATTTTGATATTTATTTTTGGTTTCTAGCATTTCTTCTTGGTTCCTTTTTATACATTCCATCTCTGTGGTCAAATTTCCCATTTGTTCCTGCTCCTCTTTCCTCCTAGATCCTTTAACAGAGGGAGTTATTGTGGTGGCAATTACAAGAATCCATATATATGCTAAAACTCTTAGAACTGTACACCATAAAAAGTCAGTTTTACTCTGTGTTAATTTACAAAAAAAAGATTCTGGCCTTTTTAAAGCAAAAATACTAACAATGTATAATAGGGTTAAGAGCATACAAAGAAGTAAAATATATAACAAAAGAGCACAAATGGTGGAAATGAAGTAATGCAAGGGTACTTCAAAAAGTTTGTGGAAAAATGAACTGAAAAATAATACAAATATTTCCATGACCTTTTTGAAGTACCCTTATATATGAGGTAGACTGTAATAAGTTATAGGTATATAATGTTATGTCTAAAACAGAGGTTCTCAAAGTGTGTTCTGCAGACCAGCAGCATCAGCATTACTTGGGATCTTGTTAGGGATGAAATTCTCGGGCTCCACCTGAGACCTAACTGAATCAGAAACTCTGGGGGTATGGCACAAGAATCTGTCTTTCTGTGATTCTGATGCATACTAAAATTTAAGAACCACTGCTGTAGAACAGGGATTAGGAAACTTTTTCTATAAAGGGCCAGATAATAAATATGTTAGGATTTGTGGACCGTGTGGTCTCTGTAGCAACTAAACTCTGCATTGTAGCACAGAAGCAGCCATGGACAATGTATAAGTGAATGAGAAGGGCTATGTTGCAATAAAGTGTTATTTGTAAAAAGAAGTAGTTAGCTGGATTTGGCCCTTAGGCTATAGTTTGCCTACCTCTGCCTTAGAGCAACCATTCTCTCTCTCTCTCTCTCTCTCTCTCTCTCTCTCTCTCTCTCTCTCTCTCTCTCTCTCTCTCACACACACACACACACACACACATAGAGCTAAAATGCTAAAAAGCCAAAAATAAAATGAAATATTTAAAGATACAGACAGTCCATGCTTTGCACAGTAGTGTGGGCCTGTTAAAAGTAATCATGTAAACTGAAATCATGCAAAACACTTTTAATAATAATGGGAAAAATTATGATTGTGACCTTTAATTTCTTTTTTTGGTCAAAACATTTTTGGTGAGGGATGGGGGGGAAGGTGTTTTATTGACTGGAAAGGTACACCAGGGAACTTTGTAGAGGTGATATAAATTTCTAAATCTTGTTTGGGATGGTAGTTACGTGGACATATAGAATTGTCAACATTCACTGTGCTAAACACTTGAGATCATGCATTTCATGTATGTGAATTATATCTCAATCAAAGGTTTTTTTGAAATATAAAATAAAGGTCTGGATTAAAATTTGCAGTTCACTTTAGGTGACATCCTCATTGTAGATAAAACCTGGTGTAAATTAGGGGGTGCCCCCCAAAATTCAAGGAAGAGGGTGACAAGGCAGTCTAAGGAGAAGCAACAGCAAGATCATGGAGCCTAGTAGGTTGGGAGAAGGATCAGTTTGGTTTGACTAGAACCTAGAGTAAATATTAGGGGAGTGGCAGGAAATGAGGACAGAGAAGTTGGTGTCACATCAGGAATGGCTTTATGTGCCAAGTTAAGGAGTTTGTACTTTATCCTGAGGATGATGAGAAACTTCCCTTACAGATTTCAGTATGTGTATCTTCTCCTCTTATAAGGACACCAGTCACGGGATTTTGGACCTACCTATCCAGTATGACCTCATATTACCTAATTACATCTACAAAGACCCTATTTCCAAATAAGGTCACATTCTGAGGTTATGGTGGACATGAATTGGGGGGGGGGACACTATTGGGTGGTATGGTAGGTTGAATAGTGTCCCTCAAAATTCATATCTACTCAGAACCTCGAATGTAAACTTATTTGGAAATAGAGTCTTTGTAGTGTAATTAGTTAAGATTAGGTCATGCTGGATAGGGTGGACCCTAAATCCAATGACTGGTGTCCTTTTAAGAAGTGGAGAGGACACACCGAGATACACGTAGGGAAGAAGGCCATGTGAAGTCAAATAGAGGCTGGAGAGAAGCGGCTACAAGGAAACTCAAGCATTTCCAGGAGCCACCAGAAGCTTGAAGAGGCAAGAAAAGATTCTTCCCTAGAGTCTTCAGAGGGAGCATGGCCCTGCCAACACCTGATTTTGAACTTCTAGCATCTAGAACTGTGAAAGAAAAAACTTCTGTTTAAACCACCAAATTTGCCATAATTTGTTACAGTGTCCCTAGGAAACTAATGTAATGTTTAACCTACATTCTGCTTGCTATTTTAAGCCCATAGTTATAGTTTTAAGATATGTCTACAAATTCTTTTATTCCTGCCTTCAAGAGATTGAGCCTAATTCCTTTCCCTTTGAGTGTGGGTTGTACCTAATGATTTGCTTATGATGAATAGAATAGAGGAGGTGAGGGTGTGCAGCTTTGGAGACCAGTTCAGCTGTTAGCAAACTACGGTCCTTGAGCTGTCTGTCTAGTTTATAAATAAAGTTGTATTGGAATATACCATGCCCATTTGTTTCTATATTGTGGCTGTTTCTGCACTACGACTGAACTAAGTAGTTGTAATGGAGACTATATGGCATGCATGCCTAAAATATTTACTGTCTAGTACTTTAAGAAAAAGTTTGCCAATCCCTGAACTAGGTCATAAAAAGCACTGCTGCTTTTTGCCTGCCATTGATCACTTGCTCTAGGTGAAGCCAGCTTCTTAAGAACACTCAGAGGGCCCTATGGAAAGGCCCACATGACGAGGAGCCAACGCCTCCTGGAAACAGCCAGAGAGGAATTGTGGCCTGCTGCAAGCAGCCATGTGAGTGAACAATCTTTTTTTTTTTTTTTTTTTTTTTTTTTGTCTTTTTTCGTGTCCGGCAACGGATCGCAACCCTCAGTGTCGCGCCCGTACCGGACCGGGACCGGCAACGGGATCGCAAACCTCGGTGCCCCGCCTGCACCTCGCCCAGCCAGTGAGCGGGAACGGGTCTGTATGTGGGATCCCAACCCTCGGCGGGAGGGCCGCCGCACTCCCAAGCGGCACACTGTAGCAGTGCGCCACCAGGCCGGCCCCGTGAGTGAACAATCTTGGAAGTAGTTTCTTAAGCCCCAGTCAAGCCTTCACATGAGTTCATCCCTGGTCAATAGCTTGACTGCAACTTCATGAGAGACTGTGAGACAGAATCACCCACCAAAGCAGCTCTCAGATTCCAGACCCTCAGAAACTGTGTCTTAGTCTGTTTTGTTTTACGGAATAACAGAATACCCGAGACAGTAATTTATAAGAAAAGAAAGTTATTTCTTATAGTTCTGGAGGCTAGAAAGTCCAAGAGTATAACCCCAGCATCTGCTCAGCTTCTTATGAGGGCCTTCATGCTACGTCATAACATGATAGAGGATATCACATGGCAAGGGGGCAAGAGCAATAGAAAGCTGAGGAAGCTGAACTCGCTTTTATAACAGCCTGCTCTAGCAATAGTTAATCCAGTCTCACGAGAACGAGAATTCACTCACTTCTGTGAGACTGCATTAGACCCTTCATCAGGGCAGATTTCCTCATGACCCAAATGCCTCTTAAAGGTTCCATCACCTCTCAACACCATTACATTGGGGACCAAGCTTCAACATGAGTTTTGGTGGAGACAAACCATATTCAAACCATAGCACTGTGTGAGAGAACAAATTTTTGTTGTTTAAGCTGTTAAATTTTGGGGCAATTTGTTATGCAGTGATGCACAACTAATACACTCATTCTTCCCTTCTGCAGTTTTCAATGCAGCCTGCAAGTTGCTCTGTGTGTATTTTCTATGCCACAGGCTTTTGCTATTTTAAAAACATTCTGGGAAATGAGATCTTTATGTAAAGAAACTCCAAGATGACATAGATAAGACTTTTAGGAAACAAAGGATATTGGAAAGCAGAGGCTATATCTTCTATATTTTTTTCATAATTCTCCATACTATCCAATACAACACTACATGTGATGATTACTACTGATTTTAGGTTTACAAATCATGCTTATTTGAGTTGTCAGGCAGGATGTTTGCAGTTATGTTGCTATAATTTATATAAAAAGTAGTATGCCATTATAGTCTTTAGTAGGTGCACCTCAAGAATTTTAGATGCTTTCTATAAATGTAAACCAAATTATCACTATTTGGGATGATGACAATTTCTGTGGGTACATTAGTTTCTATTGCTGCATAACAATATTATCACAAACCTAGTGGCTTAAAACAACACACATTTATTACCTCAGTTACTGGGCATGGCCTAGCTGTATTCTCTGCTTCGGTCTCACATAGCTTCAATCAAGGTGTTGGCTGGGGCTGGGTTCTTCTAGTCTGGAGGCTCAAGGGGAGGAACTCATATGGTTATTAATAGCATTAAGTTCCTTGTGGTTGTAGGACTGAGAGCTCCAGGGGTTTTTTTTGTTTTTATTTTCTTCTGCTCGTTGGCTGGAGTCTCTGCCCTCAACTCATAGAGGTCACCCACTCTTCCTTGCCATGTGAGGTTCCCAAATGTTCCTAATCCAGAGGTTAGTTAATTTTATATATATTCTTCTAGTCATGTATATGTGTTAGATCACATGGTACCTATTACCGTGTTACTGGTCTTTTTCATACTTTTTCTTGAATACTTTCACCTGTTCTCATATATTGTAATATATAATTTGTAACAGTTTTAAATATTCTATTGTGTAATTTTACCATAATTTATTTAACAAATCTTTCATTGCAGGAATATTATATTGTTCCCAATTATTTTTGTTTTAAACAATTATGTGATTAAATCTTTATAACTAGGTTCTTTTTGCAAATTCCTGATTATTTGTTTCGAATAAATTCCTTGCAGTTGAAATTGAGGTCAAAGGATATTTACATTTTAAGCCTACTGAAACCTATTTCCAAATTGTACTTCAAAAAAAATTGTAACAATCATTTAACTGTCAGCAGTGTATAAGAGTACCTATTTTGCTATACCCTTCCCAAAGCAGTATATAACCATGCAAAAAAGAAAAAATCTTAACACTTTGCAAGGAGAAAACTGGCATCTCATTTTGTTTTAATTTGCATTTCTTTCATACTGAAGTTGACTATTTTTCTTATTAGCTGTTGCGTCTTTTTTTGTGTGACTTGCCTGTTCATCTGTCCGTGGACCTTTTCCTTCTACACCCCCCGCCTTATTAGTATGTTTACCTACCTTGATAATTTTTGAGCTCACAGTTGTTCAAATTGGTAAAAGTGTATTTTACACTTCAGTTTTCTAATAGCTTTGAATTAGGTTTTTCTCAACACAAAGGAAAATAGACTCGTTTTTGCATATAAGATAGACTAGAAATTGTGTGTGTGTGTGTGTGTGTGTGTGTGTGTGTGTAGCCTGACAAAGCCATTTAATACCATTCTGTAATTTTTTAAAGAGTAAATAGAGTTTATTTACTCTATTTCTTTATACAACATTGCCTTATTGATCATCATTCAGGGCTCTGGAATAATTAATAGCTTAATGAAAAGTAAAGCATGACATTTATCTCAGTCTACTTATCTGAGAAAGTATTCTTCAGTAATGTTAGTGTATTGAATCTTCTCTTCCAAGTTTTTCCAACGTTATTTTTCAAGTTTGCAGTAGATGGCAGCAGCAGAAAGTTTCATTCGATTTAGAATGCAATCAGGCATTTATGGGGGACAGTATAAAGGAACTTGTCCTAAATGTGAAGAACGTGTGATGGAAGCTAGTCCAGAAACGTAAATTCAGCATGAAATTTGTCATTATTTTATAGCCCAATTAAGCAGTAAGTGCCAACAGATACTGTCCTGGGGAAAATGTATTTTATTTTTCAAATGTTTTAATGTTCACTAATTATAGTATGTTTTACTGTTTTTCTGAAGTCTTACTTTCTCCCCCTACGTCTTTTTGTATATATTTATAGAGAAAATGACTTCAAGACACCAGCCTCTTTTCTAGAGGAGTGGCCTTTTGAAGATGGCCATTTAATACAGAACATTGAGTAATTTAATAGACTAAAAATACATGTCAAAAAAATGTGGTCTTTTTAGGCTACTACTTCCATTATGGAAATCTTCAGTGGGACTTCATTTTGCTAATTTAAAAATTCAGGCCCCAATACATCTCTTAAGAATATTTGTAATTGTCTCTAAGTCATAAAATTCCCCCTGAAGTTAGGTAAGCAATGTCTGTAGTCCATTCACACACCACAGGAGCAAGCAACACCACCACAGAGGACCTGCTTTTGTTCTGCTTTTGTTTCCAAACTATACTGACAGGTGGATATTATGATTCATAGGCCAGGAGAGGTGGCTATAAGATAGGCCTAGTGGTTATGCGTTTTCAGGGGAAAGAGAGGAACACTTGCTAATGATGTTTTTCATGGCAGAAAGACCAAATTGTTCTGAACCAGGAACAACACAGGCTGTAAGAAAAATATGTACTGTAAGCAATGGCTTCCTTGTCTACCCTTTCTTAAGACTGTCTCAGAATGAGAAAGGACAGATTGGGATTCAACAAAGTGAAGATGGTCTGGAGTGGCTTTTTCCTACTCCAAAGATTAAGTGTATTGGGGTAAAGCATTCTTTCACCCTTAATTCCATCCCAGCCCAAATTCATTATGTGAAGATGTACTAAGAAAGGTAAGTTTCCAGTTCTAGACTGTAAGCTTCTTGAGGGCAGGACTATGTATTTATCACCAGATCTCAGCTCAATGTCAGCACATACTGGGTGCTCAGCAAGTTTTTACTGAATGAATAAATGTAGTGAATTACTTTACAGCGACCCTCTCCTCTCATTCTTTCCTTGCATGTTTCCCTAAACCTCCTTTCTTCATGTGCTCTGTAGCAGGCTATGTGCATACAATGAAGTACGCATTAACTCCTCATCCTTAGCTTAGAAACTTTCTGATCAAGAATGGCTATTGTTGGTTAGCCAACAATAGGAGAGATCCCTAGGCAAAAGCTTTTGGGGTGGTTTTTTAAAAAGATTAAAGCATTAAAGTTTTTCAGGCTAAGGAAAAAGAAAGAATTTTTATGAGAATTGAAAAATATATTCCTAGGTCCTAGCATGTTTAATTAGATTTCAGCAGAGCACTTATGATTTGATTCAAGTATTCTTGAATCATATTTTCTGTATTTCCAAATTACTTCTGTTATCAGGAGATGAACTGCTTTCTGACCATTTCCACTTATACCTTATTGGATCTCTGACTATAATTGCTTGGATCTATGTTTCTTGTTTGTTCATCCTTGTTTTGGTAGTACCTTGTAGTTATGCTAGTATTTTCTCTTATGTTAGATTACAGCTACCTTTGAGACAAAACATGTGATTTTTAAAATTGTTGTTGGCATTCCCTTAGAATTAAGGACAGTATTCTATGTCCCAGGTGTACTGAGTAAATCTTAACTGACTTGCCAAAGAAAGAAAGAGGCAGCATTAGTGGTCACCAGTTATCCCACAGACAGGATGATGTAACAGAACACTCAGGAGACCTGGAATCAATTCCTGGCTCTGCCACAAAGTCTAAGACTATGGATGAAAGATGAATCTGAGCCTCCGTTTATTCATGTGTAAAAAAAGAAGAGAACAAAGTAGATTGAGTTTTAAGGTTTATCCTGTGATTCTCTGCGTCATTAACTCTTCTCAGAATGTCTAGAACAATCATTGCTTATTTATCTCATTTAGGAAATACCATAGAAACAGGATGTGTTAGTTGGGATATAGACTAAGCAGCAATAACAATCTCAAGAAGTTTGGCGGCTCAAAAAGGAAGAATGTTATTTCTCTCTTCAATAACAATCCTAAAGTGAGCAGTGTTCCAGGACAAATCAAAGCTGTCTACCTTTGATTCACTAGAATGTTCAAAGCCCAAAGTTACTTGTTTTGTTTCTCTGCCATTGCATGGGGTATTGTCTTCATCTGCATGGTAGAAGCTGTCTCAGCATGGGAATGGGGGAAAAGGGTTCAGGACAAGGAGCTTCATCTCTAAAAAGTTGCAAATATTACTCTCACTCACATTCCATTGGCTGAAATTCAGTCATGTGGTCATACCTACAGCCAGGAGAGTAGAGAAGTCTTTAACAGAGTGGCCAAGTACCCACCAAACATTTTAAGAGTGGGGTGGGGGGAATCAAGGATTCTCTAACAAAAAAGAAAGAAGACTGGATATGGGGGATAGTCTCCACCACTATGCCTTCTGTTATGATTTTAACCTGGTAAAACAATTTTTATTTTACTATTTATTGTGTTTCTTATTTAGTGAAGTAGGCCGAGATCAGGATCTGTGATTTATCCCTATATGTATACCCAATAGCACATGTCAAGATATCTTGAACATAGATGACATACAAGAAAAATGTGTTTTTATTTATGTATAGATTTTTCAGAGTATAGCACTATTCCCAGCCCCATTCCTCACCCCTATACTCTGCTCTATCCACTTATTATTTGTTTAGTGAATGTTACATATAAAGCTTTAATTCTCAGCCTAATTGAGGAGACTAGATTGGAACCTATAAAGTAGTAAAATTTTTAAAATATCATATTGATAAATCTATCAATAGATTTGGGGCAAGTTGCCACTAGTAGATACTACTGTCTCTCACTACTAGTAGTAAAAATAGTGCTACTCTATTTTGGGGTGTTATGATTAAATATGTCTTAGTCTATTTTGTGTTGTGATTATAGAATACCAGAGACTGAGTAATTTATAAAGACAAGAAATGTATTTATCACAGTTCTGAAGTCTAGAAGCCCAAGAGCATGGCACTGGCATCTGGAAGGGTCTTCCTGCTGCTCCAGCCCATGGTGGAAGGCAGAAGGGCAAGTGAGTGTGCAGGCAGGAAAAGAAAGGGAGCTGAACTCATGCTTTTTATCAGGAGCCCACTCCTGAGATAACTAATCCACTCCCGCAATAACCACATTAATCCATTCATGAGGGCAGAGCCCTCAAGACCTAATAATCATCTCTTAAGGGTCTCACTTCTCACCACTAATTAATAGCATTTAAATTTCAGTATGAGTTTTGAAAGGGACATTCAAACCATAGCAATATGTAATGGAAAACCAAGAGCTTTCCAGTGTGGCTTCATTATTTGGTTTTAAGTGTATCCCTTGGATATAACATATAATTATATTAATGAGTAAACTTTAAAACAGACTTTCCTCTGAAAGATTTTTGAGCTCTTTCTTCTATATTCCCTTCATTACAGTTAATAATAAAGAGATGACTACACTGTGGAGTATGAATCTACATAGTGTGGGCCTGTTGATGAATAGTCATAAAGCTCATTTAAAGAACTAAGGCCACAACAGTTTACTGATTCAGTGTTAACATCTTATCCTCTCTGACTTCCAGTTCTTTATTTGCTATATGTGTACACTATAATCTTATATTGGAATGACAAGTACTAGCATGTGCCTTACCAGTTTTATATTTGATGTGGACGACCTTGGAAGAATTTTCCCTGCTCTCTCATATCTGTTTTCCACAAATGGTTCCCCTTCAAGGCCCACTTCCAGTCTACCTCCTTATTGTAACTGACCATAAGCACCCCTGCCCAAAATGATCATTCCATCAGAAAGAGGAGAAGGAAGACTTAATTCAAGCCCTGGGTAAGAGGGTGGCAGTGCAAATGGGAATGGTAGAGCAAACTGCAGCATAAGGACAGGGTGTGTTCGTGTAAGGACAAGTCTTTATTCCCTTTAGAAACATGCCAACTTGCCAAAGATAAGCGAATCACAAGTACATGCTATAATCTGGACTAGGAAGAGCAGCTCTTGGCCTTATTCAGCCTCACTCCACATTCCCAGAGTTCTTGCCGAGCCTCAACGTATGGCATCTTTGTCCTTAGTATATTTTTTCCCTAAGGGACACGACATATTTGTCTGCTAAGGGCCTGCTCTTACCTCTCTGTGTCAACAGAGGACAGCAGAGAGCACCACTGTGTTGCCTAACCCGAAAGTCTCAAACTGGGACAGTCTCAATTCCCTGCTGCCTTGGGAGACAAATGCTTGGGGGACTATTTTAGCTGTGAACAACTCTGGGGCAGTTAAAGGCGTGGGGGGTGGGGGTGCTAAACGTCTTGCCCCCAAATTTCAGTTAACTTCCTTCTAGTATCGTTTTCCATCCTCACGTAAAATATTTCTGTCTACCCCACTAATTTAGCATTTACACCATTTTGTGTAGTTACTCATCTCACAAAAGTTCTTTATGCTAGAAACTGGCTTTTTCATTTTCTCCTTGCCACTTTTTAAAAATTCATCTTTAATTTTTACTCATTGGATGATCAAAGATGATCTTTAAGGGGGGGAAAAGCAAGGGGTAATAGAATTAAATAGTAGTCAGTTTTCAGTAGATTACAGAATTTAGAGAAAGCTAGAATTGATGAGCCAATCTCCCTGAAGCCTGAGTTTTCTCAGTCCTATATAAAAATGGACTAACAACTTTGTAAACTGTAAAGTGCAGTAAAGATTGTTTACAAAGAATGTGTAGAACTAGATTTGTTTTCAATTATTATTTCTGGAATTTAGATGTCTGAAACTCCAAAAGAGCACAATATAAAGAAGACTCTTTATAATATTTTATAATATAAAGATATAAAGAAGATACTTTAGCACAAAAGGCATGGTATATAATTAGTGACATAAAGAATAACGAGAAATAAATGTGTGTTAAATGTACATTTCTTAGAATAGTGACTTTTTTACTTTTTGTATCATGACCCACAGTAAGAAGTATGACTTTCACAGTGTCCCAGTACACACACACATATGACAAACAAGCTTCCTGAAACAATATACTTCTTTTTTTTGGTGGTTGGCCAGTATGGGGAACCAAACCCTTGACCTTGATGTTACAAGGCTGTGCTCTAACCAACTGTTTTAACTTGCCAGGCTGAAACAATATATTTGACCTCACCATATGGGATATACTATTTTCTATTTTGTTTTATTTTGTCTCATTTAAAAAATGCTAGTCATGACCCACTAAATTAATTTCATGGTCCACTAATGGGTTGCAGCTGCAGTTTGAAAAATATTTTCTTAAAACCGACTTTATATATCATATGAGTCAATTGGAGAGTGTATGTTCTGTTATCCTTGTGAATCTATCAAATATTTGTTCACTTTAAAAGGAAAAAAGGCATATTACACAAACTTTAAATATTTAAGGATACAAACGCAACGCACTTGTTTTACCTGTTAGTTCTCACACTGAGCATTATTATTTGTAGTGCTTACTCTTTACCTTAAAAATAGCAAAAAGCATAGTGCAATAATTTTGGAATACATAAAATTGTTTTTGGCTGTGTGTGTTTTAAACTATTTCCTTAGTGGCTTTATTGAGGTAAAATTGACATACAATAAACAATTTAAAATGTACAATGTGATATGTTTTGACATAACTGTACACCCCTGAATCCATCACCACAATCAAGATAATGAGCATAAGCAGCTCCCCCGAAAGCTTCCTCAGGCCCCTTTGTAGTCCTCTCTGCTACCCTTTCCCGTACCTGGCAACCATTGTATGTTTTCTGTCACAATACATTAGTTTGTATTTCCTAGAATTTTATATAAATGGAATCACAGAGTATATATACTCTTTTGTCTGGCTTTTTTCACTCAGCATAATTACTTTGAGATTAATCCCTGTTTTAGCATGTGTCAGTAATATATTCCTTTTTATTACTGAATAGCATTTCCATTGTGTGGATGTACCACAGCTTGTTCATCCACTTGTTATTGGACATTTGGGTTGTTTTCAGTTGGAGACTATTAGAAATAAGCTGCTATGAACATTTGTGTATAAGTCTTCATAAGGACTTAGGCTTCATTTCCTTTGGGTAAGAACCTAGGAGTGGAATACCTGTATTATATGGTAGGTGTATGTTCACCATTTTAAGAGACACTGGCTATGTTTTAACAGCTTCTGTTGAAGCAGAAGATAGGACACAGTTCTTTTGGAAAGACCCACCAAGGTAGCCATCTTCCTGGTGCCATGCCTTTAGTTTTCAGTGTGCTCTTTCACACTGTGCATCTTGAGTACCTTTGTGCTTAGGAGACAATGACCTTTGTTCTATACATTTATGAGATTGTTATATTTTAAAACCCAAAGCTAGATTAAGACCTTTGTGGCCCCAAACACTGAAAAAAATTACCTCTTGCCTAAATACTAAGTCAAAATCATTAAACAATGCTAACTATATAATATATATAATGAAATCCAGTAAAAATTCTTATTTTCCCCACAATAACAACTTTGATTCTTTGAAACAAATATACGAAATATCTGATTGTGCCAAAAAAAAAATATTTTCAGTGGCTCTTTTTTGCTGGAGTTCTAAGCACACGTGTAGTCTACCTGGGTAGTCCTGAATAGTTCACTTCATTAAATAGGTTCTAACAGATTAGTTTTTCATTTGCCTATTACTCTCCTTAACATTATCACGGATTGGGCTACAAGCACCCTCTATTGCTTATTCACAGGCTTGTGGATCATATTCTTAAAATGGACTTCTTCAAGAATTACTGTAGCGTAACTTTTTAAAGGGATGATTATACTTGTTTTGTCATATCCAATTGCTTGGATGCTTCTAGTGTGAGGCTGTCATTTACGTTATCTTTTTGTCTTACAAACAGACTAGCACAATAAGAGAACAGGTTCTGGAGTCTGCTGCTTTTTTTTTTAACTGGCTTTGTTATATAGCCTTTCTATGCCTCACATTCCTAAAATGGGGATTAAAATCCTACCTCAAATCATTGTACAAATTAAATGAGAAATTTATGTGGCGCTCTTAGCACAATGCTTGAAATAGTAAAAGTTGATCATTTATAGCTATATTATTATTTTACTCAACAATAATGTTTGTCTTCATTAATGGAAGAAAGTAATGGTACAGATAATTCAAATTAGTAAATGATAAAATAATTTTTCACTTGGGACACAAAGTTCTTTGGCAGATTCTTTGCCAAAAGAATTTTGCTTGGGCTTAAATTCCTTCAGGCTACACAAACTCATCATAGAAGGAGGAAGTCCATAAAGTGGATATTCAGATAAAGAGAATTGAGAATTGAAATCAGGAAAAGGATAGATCATAGGAAAAATAGATTTTTATAACCTTTGAATAAAGAGAAATAGTAAACAATTTAAGAGAGATTCAAAGTCATAATCTATCAACCTCAGAATAAGAATAATCAATGAGAAAATGCATGCAATTTAGAGATACAAAAGGTAAGCTTAGTTATGGCATGTGGAGGTGCTATGCTACACCTATAATTACTTTCATTTTGCACTGAGGCACAGAACAGTTAAGAAACCTTGCCCAGGGTTTCAGAGGTAATATATTTTAAAGCCTGGATTAATTGAGATGAACAGTAAAAAAATTTATATGAAAGTCACAGGCTTCAAAATATTAAAGATAGAGCTTGCTATTGAGAAGAAATGTTGGGTCTTAAGAATGTTGAACGTTTGAGGATGACGAAGGCAATAGAAAGTGCAAACACTGTGTGAGAGGTAGAAGACAGAATCTGAAAGTTAATCTACCAAAGTATTGAAGAAACTTTTAGTGTCAGGAAAGGAACTCTCATAGTACAGGGAATCTGATTTTAATTTGACTTGCTTGAGTATAACGGAAGAGAATCAATTAGGGACATTGTATTAATAAGGACCCTGTCAGCTGCAAGTGACAGAGACCTGTATCAAACTGGTTTAAGTCAAAAAATAAAAAAGGGAGGGGGAGGAAGAGATTAATTGGTTTATAAATTGGGAGATCCAGCAGAGTGACTAGCTTCAGACATGACTGAAGTTAGATGCTCAGCCACTGTTGTCAGTAATCTATCTTTTTTCCTTTGTCCCTGGTATGTTTTCCATTGCCCTATACACGGACAAAGATGACAGCTTTCTGCTTACATTGTCCTTATAGCCAGAATCCTGATGAAACAAATGTGCTCCTCCTCCCAGTAGTTGTAGCAGACATCCTGAGGATGACTGGGTTGACTCTGGCTTGGGTCATGTGTCTGTCCTTTCACTAATCATTTTGACCAAGGAGCTGAGTTGACAAGCCTTGTGCCACATACTCACTCTTGTAGCCCTGGCTTCAGATGGGTCAGCTCCCTCTGAACCACATGGACTGAAGGTGGGCGAGAGACAATTCCCTCAAGGGGAGAAGATATAGGGACAGACATTTTTTTTAAAAAGGCAAATGTCCAATACTCTCATGTTTTGATCTTCAATTATGTTGCCTGCACTGTGGAGGCTAAAAGTGGAAATGCCAACTTGTATCTAGCTAAAGAAGGGGAGAAATTAAAACAGGATCAGAAGAATAGAAGTTAGATGGTAAGGAGTTTTTAATGTGAGCTCTCAGAAAGTAGTATGAATTCTATGTGGATGAGTAAAGTTAATGTATAAAGTTTCCTTTTGCATTTTCAATGTGTGAATTGCCTATATAAACTCAAGATATTATTTTTAGTCCAACAATATTTTGGTTTATGGCAACTTGCCAGAATTTGTATATTATGGAATGGTGTATTTCAGGGATGTTAAATATTTTATTAATCGAGAAATCCATTTGCTTTTGATTTGCTTCAGCACATTTGCATTATCAATCAGAACAATTTTTATATCCCTCATATGTAGTCATCCTTTTGACATATATAATACATTAAAATGTCATTAAGCTATTAAGACTTATTCTAAATAGTATGTAAAATCTCAAGCAATTGCTTTTCGCCAGCTGACTAGATGTTTTATTATCCTTTGATAAAAAATATTGAAGAGATCAAATCCAGTTAACTCATGATATTCTTCAAAGTTTGCCTTAAGTGTATGTACCTTCAGGGTTTCTTTTATCATAAAGATGATTATAGAATTTACCAACATGAGGCTTTTATCTTTTACATGTTTATAGATATATATTTAATACAAATTTTTATTTATAGTTTGCCTTTTCAAAAAGGATTTGAAGTGCTTATCATGAAGGAAGCATATACATAATAAGCTTAACAAAAGGGAAATCAAACCCAAAACAAAGAAGAGAAAGCAAATATGCTAATCACAAAAGCTTATATATAATATATAGAAATATATGTAAATATATATAAGCTTTTGTGGCTCACATATTTTATATGTAATATAATATATTTACATATATCATATATGTGTGTATATATAGTTTATATATGTATAATTGAACATAAAGTTGGCTCTGAGCTTCCCAGTAGCAGGAGCAATAAAACGGAAATTCAGTAGATTATGTTGTTGTTATCTAAAAGGTAGACATCTAAATTCTTCAAGAACAGAAAACTTTTCTGTGATACTAAGTTATAAAACAAATTCCTCATGTGAATTCCTTACATGGGAGATGTTATGCAAGATAATGGAAAACACATCCTTATAATAACTGTGGATGAAAATAAGTCCATAACATTCAGTGATAGTGATCCTGCTAATGATTACTAAGCTAATGATATTTAGATAGCATGTAGCTTTCTGATGATCTCCCTTGATATGTGGATAGATTTTAATGATACTTATAAGAATGTTTCTCCTTAGATGTGTGTTAAAAGTCACTTTCTCAGATGGGCATTTAGTGGGAGCTGGGCAGCAAAAAAAAAGAGGGAAAAGAAAAAGAAAAAAAATCAAATAGCCACTGTGTTCTTGAAATATTGAAATTCAGTTGTTGACTGAGGATACATATGCTTTGGAAAGGAGTCAGGGCTGGTTAGGGTCAACATTCTGATATGGAAGTGGAGAATTCAGATCAGTATTCCCACCTAGGAGATGGATTGTTTTTCATATTAGTTCATATCATTTTATAAAACTTATATATTTATTTGGAAAAATTTGGCTGCTTTTTTTTTTTTTTTTAATGAACAGAGTTCTTCATCAGCTAGCTTAACTGCCTGAGGGATTTCCCCCCTCTGACTAAGAACTTCAGAGAATATTCCCCAACCTCCCAAAGGAAAATTATTTGGATGGACTTTTCTTTCTTTTTTTTTTTGAATTAAAAATTTAATTTAATTTATTGGTTTTTAACCTTTTATTATGAAAAATTTAATACCCATACAATAAATCCAGCTACAGCAATCAATAACTCATGGCTAATCTTATCTTATTTGTACCCCTCACCCAGTTTCTGCCTTCCCCCTGGATTATTTTGAGTATATCCCAGTGTCATAGCATTTATCTGTATATATTTCAGTATGTGTCTCTAAAAGATAAGAACTGTTTTATAAAAGACATAACTGCAGTATATAATCACATTTTAAAAATCAATAATAAATTCCTTAATATAATCAAACATTAAATATGTTTACATTTCTCCAATTCTCTCCCTCTCCCTCTTTCTTTCTTACAATTGATTTGTTTACATCAGTATCTACACAAGTTCTGCTTGTTGCATTGGTTGCTATGTCAGCTGTCTCTCAAGTTTCTTTTAATCTATAGGTTCCCCCTTCATCTAATTTTTTCCCCTTTACCCTATAAAGTTTCCCAAGATCTGGATTTACTGGCTCCATCCCAGTAGTGTCATTTAATGTGTTCCCCTGTCCCTTGCATTTCCTGATGATATATTACTGCACCCTGAGGCTTGGTCTCACTCAGGTTAGATTTGGCTTCAGAGATAGGTGTTCTTATTGCAGGAGGCCCATTATCCTGATTGTCTGTCTGTGATGTTAGCAGTCATTGATGATTATTTGCTAGATCCATTATTTTAATAGAGGTTTGCAAAATACTATTTTCTAATTATTTTATTCCCTCTATTTACCAGCTGGGATACTTCAAAGAAAGAAACACTAGAAAGAAATGTTCCCTCCTCAGCTACTTATGGTTACCCTGAGGAACAAGTAATATAGAAAAGACAGGATAAATATTTGACTCTTCCCTTTTACTTACTAGTTTTAGAAAAATGAATTGTTTCTCTATCATCTTCCAAAGAGACTTAGAGTGTGTTTGCTTTTGTTTCATTGTCATTATGTTTTTTTGTGGTGGTAAGATTTAGTTTCTTTTTCTTTTCTTTCTTGTTTGCATTTTTGTTCGACTAGTAGGTTTTGTTCTTTTTGTGTGTATTCGTGGTAGTGATTATTGGTTTTTGGATTCCAGATGCAGAACTCCCTTGAGGATTTCTTGCAGGGCTGGTTTTGTGGTGGTGAACTCCTGCAGTTTTTGTTTGTCTGGAAAATAGACTATTTCTCCCTTATTTTTAAAGGATAGCCTTGCTGGGTATAGTATTCTTGGCTGGCAGTTTTTTCCTTTTAGTGTTTTGAATATATCATCCCATTTTCTTCTGGCCTATAGAGTTTCTGTTGAGGAGTCAGCTGTTAGTCTGATAGGGGCTCTCCTATAGGTGACTTGATGTTTTTCTCTTGCTTCCTTTAAGATTCTCTCTTTGTCTTTGTGTTTTGCCAGTTTGACTATAATGTGTCTTAGAGAAGATCTTTCTGGGTTGAATCTGTTTGGGGATCTTTGAGCCTCCTGGATCTGAAGGTCTGTGTCTCTCCCTATGCCTGGCCAGTTTTCCATTATTATTTCGTTGAATAGGTTTTCCATTCCTTTTCCCTTTTCCTCCCCTTTTGGAACACACATGATTCAAATGTTTGTGTGCTTAAGATTGTCTGGTAGCTCTCTTAGATTTTCTTTATTTTTTAAAATTCTTTTTTCCTTTTTTTTTTTTTGTCAACCTGGGTTATTTCAAAAAGACTATCTTCAAGATCAGAAATTCTTTCTTCTATTTGTTCTAGCCTGCTTCTTAAGCCATTGGTTGTGTTTTTTATTTCGTTGAGTGAATCTTTCAGTTCTATGAGTTCTGCAACATTCTTTTTTAAGGTATTAATCTCTTTGTCAAATACCTCCTTCACATCTTGGATTTTTTTTCACATTTCATTTTGTTGTCTAAGTCTTCTCATATCTCAATGAGTTTCCATAAGATTGTGGCTCAGAATTCCTTTTCAGTCATTTCAAGGGTTTCCTGCTCTATAGGGTCTGGTATTTGAGAATTACTGTATTCTTTTGGTGGTGTCATCTTTTCTTGGACTTTTGTATTTCTAGTATTCTACATTGGTGTCTGTTCATCTGGTGGAGCAGTTGCTTCTTCCATTACTCTGGATTGGGCTTTGAGGAGAGTGATGTCCTCTTCTTTTTCCATTCTCTGCTGGTGACTCTCCTTTTGCTAGTGCAGTTGAGTGTCTGGCAGGCTGCCTGCATGGCAGCTATGGCTACTACTGTGATGGCAAGCTGCTTTTGCAGCAGCCATGGCTGTGGTGGTGGCTGTGGTGGGCCACTTGAGCAGACAGACTGTTTTCAGCATGCTCATTGCCTACCCTTGACTCCTACCTAGGACCCTAGGTATGCTCCTTGCCTGCTTCCAGGCAGACGATGCTGCCCTCAGCTCCTGCCTAGGACCCCAGGTGTGCTCCTTGCCTGCTTCTTGGTGGAGAGGACTGCCCTCACTGGAAGAACTTTTCTTTAGAAGATGTGTCACTAATAGATTTTTTAAAAATTTCCTGGAAAGATCCATTAAAGTTTTACTGTAAGCAAAATAAAAATGTTATATTCTTTCCTGTGTTTTCTATTCCTGGATTTCCAAAGTTGTTGAAATTTTCCTCGCTGAGAAAGGAGAAGGGTCCATGGTATTTGAATAATAATAACAAAACAAAAACAACTACCAGTATCATTTATTGAGTATCGTCTATATGTAAGTGGTACTGTGCTAAACTCTTTACCTGTATTACTTTGCCTAACCTTCACATGATAGCATAGACTATAATTATCCCCATTTTAATTATAAGAAAATGGACACTCAGAGAATAAGGAAAAACACAAACAGTTCAATTTTTCCCTCTGTACTCTCACAAAATGCTTCTGGCACCAGATACGTAGAGATTTCTCCCCACCAGCAAGCAAGCCATCAGTTCTCCAGCAGACACCAGCTGTGTGTCCTTCAATTCAACTCCCACACTATCTACCTGCAGATAGCATCAGATTCCACAGGTTGAGGGCTCAGTCCCCAAGATTGCCCCACTTTCAATGCCAATTGCAAGCCCGTGGTTGTTTTACCTGTACTTCTGACTGACTGGCTATAAATTGGGGTTCCCATGACTCCCTCCTTGGGTTCAATTAATTTGCTAGAGTGGCTCACAGAACTAAGGGAGACACTCATATCTATCAGTTTATTATAAAGCACATTACAAAGGATACAGATGAAGGGATGCATACGGTGAGGTGTGGGGGATGGGGTGCAGAGCTTCCATTCCCTCCCTGGGTGCATCACCCTCCAACAATCTCCATGTATTTAACTATCCAGAAGCTCTCTGAACCCTGTGTTCTTTTTTTCTTTTTTAACTGAAGCATAATTGATTGTACTTATCTGTGGGGTACAACATTGAATATCAATACCTACGGGCAATATGTTATCCTCAAATCATGGATCTTGGGTTTTTATGGAAGCTTTATTATGTAGGCATGACTGAAGCATGGACAACTATGTAGAAATGTGATTGGGCAAAAAGGGTAAGATCTAATATAATAGACTGAGTGGAGAAACTCAGCAAGGCCTGTCTGTTCAGATTCTTTTGGCCTGTCTGTGCAACATTTCTTCCTCCCAGGAATGGGGCAGAACCGTTCCTGAAATGGGGGTCTTAGGACCTACAATCATATAAGGTAAGTCAGGGAATTTCTTTATGGCTAGCTCCAACACAGAAAGTCAGGGGAAAATATGAGTCCTGTCTTGGGGAGACAGGAACTATGGACAAAAGTATATATATATATATATATGTGTGTGTGTGTGTGTGTGTGTGTATATAAAAACAATATCACACTCAGGTTTACCTGGCCTACATAACCAATGAGTGGCAGGGCCAGGATTTGAACCAAGATCTCTTTAACAACTTTTTACTACTGCTCTCTATTGCCTGTGAAGGAAATCTGAGTCTCCAGGCATTGGCTTTTGCCCTCACTATACTCTTTCTTCTTCCTGGTATTTCTGACAAAAATTGCCACTGGGTCATGATACTTTGGACTTCTTTTAGATTCTGGCTTAAATGAGTCACTTTCCTTTTTTAAAAGAACAAAACAAAACAAAAAAAACCTCACCATTTTCCTCAGAAAAAAACAAACAAACAAACAAAAAAACCCCAAAACTAGTATAGCTCATATTTTATAGCAGAATAAATTGTACCTTCTATCTTCATTTCTATATTTAGATTTTTATCTAAATAATGAGTTTTGAATATCTACTTGGATAATGAGACCAGAATCATCTTCCAGTCACTGAAATTTGAAGAGCTTCATTTGGTTCAAGCGCTTACTCACCTTGATAATGGCTTTGTAGTTCACACTTAGCATGCCCACATGCTTAAATTAAAAAATTGCTTATGATGATGGGGCTTGGCTTGATATCTCTATCAAGATACCAAGTAGCCATGAGCCACATGTGACTACTTATTTATTTTTAAACTTAAATTAATTAAAGTTATATTAAAATTCAGATTCTCATGCACACTAGCCATATTTCAAATGCTCAGTAGCCACACATGGCTACTGTATTAGTGCAAATTATAGAACATTTCCATCAGCACAGGAAGTTCTCTTGAGCAATGCTGCTCTAGAGTGTACATTTTTCTTTTTTTTTTTTTCCTTTTTGTCTTTTTTACTGACCGGTAACAGGATCACAACCCTCGGTGTAGCACCCGTACTGGGGACCGGCAACGGGATCGCAACCCTCGGTGTTGCGCCCGCACCGCACTCAGCCAGTGAGCGGGAACCGGTCTCCACATGGGATCCGAACCCTCGGCGGGAGCACCTCCACGCTCCCAAGCGGCACACTCTCCAGTCCGCCACCGGGCCGGCCCAAGAGTGTACATTTTTCATGCCTCCCTCTCTCTACCTTCCTTCTGCCCCCAAAACGATGGTTTCCTCCAAGAATGACTTCTATACCTTCTACAGTTTGTGGACATAGCTTATTTCCCAATGATTTCCCATGATATTTGACTCGGAGGACTCTCTGTTGGCCCTGTTGATATTTGTGTGGTATAGTGAAGCATGCTAACCCAAACCAAGTTCATCTTACTAAAGTGGCAAATCCATAGAGCCAGCTGGTTTTCACTTGCCGGGTTATATATTGAGGCAACAATCTTAGGTGGCTGTTACTGGAAGTCTTTATAGATCCTGCTTTGTTGAATTGCTTTAGAAACCACCCCCAACCCTTGTGGACTTATTGTTAGTAATAATGTGCTGTCAAACCATACAGCAAATGTGTTAGCTTCTATAACAGATTTGGCCATCTTTATTTTTTTAACAGCTTTATTGACGTATGACTGATACACAAAAAGCTGTAGATATTTAATGTATACAAGTTGATATGTCTTATTGACATATTCCACAAAGAGGCTGCCTCCTTCTATTACTCTATACTATTTTGGAAGAAAAAATGTTTTTTATGAATCTGATTCTTTCAGTGTATACTGATTGGCTTTGATTACTGTTAAAAAGAAACAGAGATGTATATTCTTCATCTTCTTTCCATTTGTCAGTTCTAAAATAATCTTGATAAATAGACATGGATATTCGTCCATGTGGTACACTCAGGCCAACTGGGAATGTACCAGTATTGTATTAGCCTTGAGCACTCCTATCTTACGTGGGTAAACTTCTTTGGTCTGTCTTTTCCATAGTGATATTCATGATAAGCTCCTTTAAAGAAAGTCGTTGACTGTTGTTTGCCAGTGATATTTTATTGCTTGAGTTTATAGTAGAACAGTATACTAAACATCTTTGTTCTGTGTAAAATAATCCTGGAAAGATTTCTTTTTCCAAATGAGCTAAGCAGTGTGCAATACTTACTAGTGGTCAGGTTTGAACCCTCCAGAACCACACAGAAACAAGAAACCACTTTTTTTCTCTCTCAGCTGAACAAATAATCTGGTTGATAGATAGAGCAGATTTCCGTTCGGAATGTTTATGGGTCACTGGACGCCTTATAACCAAGGCCTTATATTAACCACTACTGTTCCAGTTTCAAAGATTTGAGGCCATTTTCCAAGTTTAAAAAAGTCATGATTGGTATTTGTAATATTGATAATTGTGAAGCACAGAGATGAGGTACAGGAGCAGTAAATTATATTAATCTTCACTTTTGTGTAGCTTTGAAATTTTTAAAATAAAGAGTAAAGAAATGCCATGAGCTCTTTGGGTGAATTTAACACAGCTATTTTTGCTGTTAATAATAAGACATATTACTGAAACCCAATTTGCTCAAAGATTTAAGAGCCCTTTTGAAGCTGTGTGTTAACTGAATGTCAGAAGTTGAATAAACCAATAAGGAAATGCTGTATCTTATTTAAGTGTAGCAGTAAATTACTCTCCACACCCACTTTTGATACATCACAAAGGTCAGAAAGATGTTATCGTTATACAAAACAATTATATTTATGTAATATTATCTTAGATGTTTATGTTTCCTTAGTCACTACATTATTATTCCCACACACCTTTTCTCTACTATTTGGCTTTTACAAGTCGTGGTGTGCAGGGTATGCATGACCACTGGTCACCAGTTTTGGAAACTATTTCCCTGATTCTGATTTGTTCTTATCACATCAGGCACATTGCTGAATAGCAAGAAAAGGGTTAAAGAAAATAGCTCTAATGAATAAAAGATGTGATTCCTTCTATATGAATTTTCAGTGCATTGATTCCACCAAAATTCTATTTTGATTCCCTCATTCAATAGCAATAATAATGTTTTCATGACTATCACAGCTTGAAACACACACACGGACTCTCTCTCTCTCTCTCTCTCTCTCTCTCTCTCTCTCTCTCTCTCTCTCCCCTCTCCTCTCCTCTCCTCTCCTCTCCTCTCCTCTCCTCTCTCCCCTCTCCCCTCTCCCCTCAAGCTGTCAGTCTGTCTTAAGGCAGTGGCAGATGCCTGATTGGCGGGTTCTGTTTATTCCGTGACCAGATTCCTTCTAAAAGAAGGCAGGCCATGACTGCCTGAAGCCTATTGGCTGGGCATACTCTGGACCCTCCTTGTTTTTTTTTTTTCCATGGCAGGCACCACAGCGAAGTCTGTGTGGAATCCTAAACCAGCCCAATTTACATCCATTCATGAATCTGTGACGTCAGCAAGCCTTTGGGCTCCTCTGAGGTGGGCTGGAGGACTGTGTGGGTGTAATCCCCCTCCCCCTTATTTTTCTAATTCTGCAAGCCTTTTTAAATTATCCTTCCATCTTTTCAAAGCAAGAAAATGGAACAGCATGTGTAGGAATTCATTGTTGTGAGTATTGCATTCTGTTTTTCTGTTTCATCAGCATTTATTTCACAAGGACAGACGGAGAATGTATTTGTGATTAGAGGTGATTAGAAAACTGTATTATTGAAGGAGACATGGTGAGAGAGAGAGACAGAGACAGAGACAGAGACAGAGACGGAGAGAAACCCGAAACCCCGTTACAGCTAGAAACCTCTGAAACTGACAGCTGGTTTTCCTTTGCTTGTCTGCCTGCTAGACGTGGACATTTTTCATTTACGGTTCTGCACGTTACCTCTGGATGCTGGCTTGGCTTTCTTTAAAGAGAGATTCATTTCTCAGAGACATGGTGTAGATGGTATTAGAGGAAAAGCTCAGAACACCAGAAAGGTGCTGGGAAAAGTGGGGCCAGCAAGACAGAGCAGGTTCTATCCTGCCAAGCACTTGTCTTCCTTGCTGCTGTCCTTTCTGGCGTTTCTCACCCTTCACCTTGCCTTTGTTTCACAATTGTGTAATACTCAGTATCTTGTGCTTGCAATTTGGGAAAGATGAATACTTGTTCAATCATTTCTCAAAAGCTGTTCTGATGGGAGCTATAGTGGTGTGTGTATACATATTTGTAGCTCTATATCTTTCTATACACTTTATTTATATTGTCAAAAATCCTAAAAATGTGCACCAGAGGCAAAAGGGGAATTATCCTTAAATTTTAATATTTTAAATATCTCCTAATGAAAACTAAGAAGTGGTTTCTTACTATGTTCCAAAATTATATTGCGAAGAAATGCACGTGAGTATTTTTCTAAGATAAACTTCCGGCTGAAAATAGTTTATTCCACTGCGCTTTGAAAACACAGAAAAGTTCAGATATTTTCCATGTATGAAGTTGGTTTAATAGTTTGCTTGTAATTTTAACAAAAAGCTAGTGTTTGTGGTTGAATTTCTTCTCCAAATCTCTGGTTCATCCTGATGAAAGTTGTGATAGTAAAGAAGAGGGATATGACATTGTGACACGTTCTGCCCCTGGGGCAGCTCCTCAACCCAAATAATCTAATAGCATTTTCCAACTGCCTCACTTTAAGCAATTTATATACTAGTCTGCAGCATGTACCTGGTTGTTCTTTCTGGTGAGAGAGAAAGCAAACAAAATGCCTGATATTTCTTGTCCAGCCTTGTCATGTTTACCTTGTGTAATCAATACTTAGTTTTGAGATTTTCAAACTACAATCTTTTCTTGTGAAGCAAGGCTTCTAAATTATGGCTCTAATGGTCTTTCGAATTATTATTCTTAATGAATCTTCTAACTATAAACTCATTTAATTTCAAAATGATTATACCTGAGAATGTAACATTTTCTTTTCTTTCTCATCTTGGCATTGCCTTCACTCATTTTGTTTTTCTGAGTGCATTTGAACTCACAGGAATTATAGAAGAGAAAACCTCTGCCTAATTCTAAATCAAATCTTTGTCCTATACTCAGACAATTGTGGCTTCGTATTTTGCTATTTTTTTATTTGCTGGATTGGACAAATGTGGTAACTTTTAGCCACAATTCCCTATATTTGTAAACATCTTGACTTCTTTCAGCATTTTCCTTTTTTGTGTACCTTCAGACGTTTTGTTGAAAATGGCAATTTCAAAATTACTTTAAATTGTTGATTTTTATCAGATCAAAAGACTGAAATCTTACGGTATTTTTAAAAAGTTGTGTTTATGTAATGAAACTCATCTTAAGAAATGTTAACTAGACTCTGTCTTTTATGCACATTTTGCCAAAAGAGAGCTTTATTTCCATGAAAGAAATACAGTCTGCACTTGGGATTTATTAAAGTAAAACTGTCCCTTTAAGGCAGAGTGGATATAGAATCCCTCCCCCTCCCCATGGCTGTGTTTTAGATTATATTTATTTTCATGTATAGTGTACTTGTAGGGGAAAAAAAACAATAACTCTTAATTGTTTAATATCAAACAATAAAATCCTGTGTATTAGTGACTGGCAATAGATGGCTTTGTGTTTAAAAATTGAAGCTATTCCAGAAGTAGGAATTAATTTATTTAATAAACAAAGTCAGAGGCGTGTCCTAGGGAACTGTCAAAAGAATGGTTCCTAAGGGCCAGAGGCCACATCCACTGGTGTATGACAGAACAACCATAGCTTGGATGGCAGAACTGGTCAGTTTGGTTTGCACTATCTATCTACCCTCTGTGTGTTACAGCTAAATTAATTGCTTGGGGAGCTCAGATGAATCAGTATAGCCAACATGGCCAATTCTGCCAGGTGGCAGTCTGACTCTTACAATTTTGATTAAAATAAAGAACATTCCCCAAGAACACTCTGCTGCTTTAGGGGGAAAAAAATCATTCAAAAGATATCACACTCCTGCTCTATGTCAGTTATTATTCTGTAAGAATACGGGGGAGTCAAAAATTTAGAGGATGGAATCTTTACCCCCAAGGAATCTAGAAGGTGAGTTACCAGATATAGACTTTAACTGAGAATTACCTGCGGAACTTTTATCCCTCCCTCCTTTCCTTCCTCCCTCCCTCCCTCCCTTCCTCTTTTCTTTTTTACTATTTAATGGTTTTTAGTATATTTACAGAGTTGTGCAACCATCACCACAATCAATTTTAGAACATGTTCATCCGCACAAAAAGCAACCACATGCCCATTAGCAGTCACTCCTCACTTCTTCTCAGTCCCTAGCCCTAGGCAACCACTAATCCACTTTCTCTCTATATAGATTTGCCTGGTCTGGACATTTCATATAAGTAAAACTGTACAATATATGGCCTTTTGTTACTAGCTTCTTTCACTTAACATAACGTTTTCCAAGTTCATCTATGTTGTAGCATGTATCAGTACTTCATGTCTTTTTATTGCTGAATAATATTTCAGTGTACAGATACACCACATTTTATTTATTCATTCATCAGTTGATGGACATTTGCGTTGTTTCCACATTTTGGTTAAAGAGAATAATGCTGCTGTATACATTTGTATACAAATTTTTGTGTGAACATGCTTTCATTTCTCTTGGGTATATACCTAGGAGTGGAATAGTGGGTCATACGATAACTGTATGTTTAACATTTTGAGAAGATGCCAAACTGTTTTTTAAGGTGGCTACACCATTTTACACTCCCATTAGCAATGTTTGAGGGTTGCAATTTCTCCATATCCTCATCAACACCTGTTATTATCTATCTTTTTATTTAGAACAATCTTCATGAGTTTGAACTGGTGTCTCATTGTGGTTTGGGTTTACATTTCCCCAATAGCTAATGGTGTTGAACCTTTTCATGTGCTTATTGGCCATCTGTATATCTTCTCTGGAGAAATGTCTATTCAGAACATTTGCCCATATTAAAAATTAGATTATTTATCTTTTACTATTGAGTTGTAAGAGTCCTTTGTGTATTCTGGATACAAGCTCTTTATCAGATATATAATTTGCAAATATTTTCTCTCATTCCATGGGTTGTCTTTGCCTTCTTCATAATATTTTTTGCTACATAATTTTTAATTTTGATGAAGTTCAATTTGTCCATGTTTTCTTTTGTTGCTTGTGCTTTTGGTGTCATATCTAAGGCAGTATTGCCTAACTCAAAGTAGTGAAGATTTACTTCTATGTTTTCTTCTAAGAGTCTTATACTTTTAGCTCTACATTTAAGTCTGTGATCCATTTTGAGTTAATTTTTGAGTATGGTATAAGGAAGGGGTTCTACTTCATTCTTTTAAATGTAGTTACTCAGTTGTCCCAGCAATATTTGTTTAAAAGACTATTCTTTCCCCTGTTGAATTGTCCTGGTACCCTACCAGGGAACTTTAAAAAAAATACTGATGCCATGTTCCCACCTCCAGAGATGAATATTTAATTGATCTATGGTGGGGCCCAGTCATCTGCATTTTTTATAAGCTCCCCCAGATGATTCTAATGTGCAGCCAGGGTTGAAAACTATTGGCCGGGATGGAGGGTTAATCTTAGAAGAGAAGAAAGACACTTTCTGAATCAGGAGAGAGGATGAGTGAAATTACAGAATTCTGCTACGGAAAAGTGGGAACAGAGGAAAATTAAGATGATTCATACCAAAAAGAAAGGCTTTTCTTGTTAATTACTCAAAGAGTGAGGGTATCGTTGGAGGTTAAATATGTTAAAGGAAGAGGAGGAGCTTACATTTATTGAGCACTTTCTACATGCCTATAAATTATGGGGAACTTTTATATATATTATTTCATTTAAAACATCGTCATGATGTGAAGTAGGTACTATTATCCCCATTTTACAGATGAGAAAAAAGGTCATTGACTCAAAGAAACCAGATAGTACACATCACAACCGGTTTACAAACCTAGCTCTAATTCTTAACCTCCTTCTCTTTTTTTCTTTCTTTCTTTTTTTTTTTTGTCTTTTTTGTGACCGGTAAGGGGATCGCAACACTTGGTGTGGGGTCACCTGCACAGCGCTCAGCCAGTGAGCGCACCAGCCATTCCTATATAGGATCCGAACCTGTGGCGAGAGCGTCGCTGCGCTCCCAGCGCTGCACTCTCCCGAGTGCGCCACGGGGCCGGCTCTTAACCTCCTTCTCTTGATTCTATATGCCATGGATTTTGAGCATTGAGTACTACAGTACCATGAATTGTTATTGGTCCAGTCCAGCATGAATCTAAGATCTTCTCTAGCACTGCTCTGGATTGGACAAAGAGTAAGATAAATTGGATGGTGGGAGTACAGGTGCAGTGGAAGATAAGAGAATAGGGATAAATAAGGATTATCATGTAATAGATACTCATGGAGTCCAGACTGTCCATACTCTGCCTACAAGTAGCCAGCAGAAAAAGCTGTAAGAGGATGGAGGGCCAACATACGGGACATGAGAGAATGATTGAAGGGAATGGTGTGGAGGTCATGATGGAAAAGAGGATAAACCAAGTAGAATCGGAAGGGTAGAGGTGTTGTTATTCATTTTTTGATTAATTTAATTGAAAAATATTTATTGAACATTTACTATGCATTCTAGGTACTAGATACGCAGCAGTGAATAAAACAGACACAAATTCGTGCCCTCTTGGGACTCATTTTGTTGTAATGGAGGGAGATGAACAGTAATAAGTAAATTATGTTTAGACAGTGATAAATGTTAAGGAGAAAGATAAAGCTGGGAGGGGAATAGTGAGTGTGGGGGCAGGGTAAAATCAAAAACGAATTTTTTGTTTATGTGCAGATATAGATTCCTGAAGAGATTAATGAACCACGAAATAGAAGGGTAAGTGGTTGATCAAGTCAAGCACCCTGGTTGTATAAAGAGAGTTTCTTCTAAATCCTAAAACTCAAAGTGAATATTTAGTACATTTTGTTTACCAGTTTATACCCAGTGCCTGGCACAGAGAAAACACTCATAAACATTTATTTATTGTATGAACACCATTTTTTTTATTAATAATTTTTTTTACTGGGTGAAGACCAGGGCAGGAGTGGTTCTTGGAGAACTCTTTCAAACTTTGCTTGCTGCCCTATTAGGACAGATCCTTGTAAGTGTATGTGTGGATGTGGATGTATGTATGTCCTTCCATAATATCACCACTGAAAATCACTGCATAGTAAGCCACAGTTAATGAGGGAGTTCTAGTTCTCAGATAAATTGGACAGGGAACCACTAGTGTTGCCTAAATATTGGAGACACTTAAATTTCTTTTGTTTTTTTACACTTTAGCAGGAGATTCACACCGCCTTGAGCAGAGGGTAAATCGAACCCTTGGTGTATAATAAAGTTTTTAATAATGAGGTTCTATTATGCAACCATTTACCTGCCTTATTTCTTTATCTACACGACTATTTATATAAAATGTATAAAATCCACATGTTTTCTGTCTACCTGCATCAAATTCCAATGATGCAATGGAAAAACAGTTGGACTAAGACTGTAAGGGCCTATGTAGCAATCTCAGGTCATCTGTGGCAAGACAATTACCCTCTTAGCTCTTTTAAATTTTTTCCTCAGCTTTAGTTTTAACATATGAGGTGACAAAATTGTTCTTAATGATCTCAAATGTCCTTTTTAGCTGGCCAGTTAGCTCAGTTGGTTAAAGCATGGTGTTGATAACTCCAAGGTCAAGGGTTCAGATCCCTGTACTGGCAGTTGCCAAAAAAAAAAAAAAAAAATTCAAATATAGTCTGTTTCCTCAAATGTTCTTTCCAACTCTAACATCGTAGGATTCTTGGAATCTGGTTGTTAATGACCAGCATCAAATATGCATGTGACAATTTATAAGGCAATCTGGTTAAAACCTACTTTTATTCCAATTCTTTCATGGTATAGTACTTTTATAGAAGTTTAAACCCCATGGGATGCTGCTGCAGCTGAGGAGGAGGAAAAGTATTTCAGATGGAGATATCTGGGCAAGACACAAAAAGGTGAAATTAATTTGAGATTTGCCCAGGAACTTCCTTATAAGCAGGAAACAGATTCCTGATCACATATGACCTTGCCACCTTTGGGCATGCCTATTACCAATGTCATTTGTCTTGGCCATTGTTCTCTCTAGTCAAGAGAGAACTTCTATTATACTAGCAATCTGGTGGTCTGGGCTTACAGGGGATGTGGCTACACGTAATCCAATTAACTCAGTTTGGTTTTGTGTTATAGTCTTTTCCTTGATGTAACCTTTATTAGTGCTCTTAAGAAGCAAAATTCATCATATTGGCTCTTTCTGTTCATTTCTCACTACCTCCTGTTATCCTCTAACTCAGGCTGAATCTTGATGAAGGATGAAGACTGTATTAAATAAGAAAATTAAGATGCACTAAATCCATAAATGGTATAGCCAGCCTTTGTAAAAATAAGATTTTATTTTGTATGATACTTGCTATCTTTTGTAAATTATTCTTTTCATAATTCTCCAAATAACAAGTTGGTTGATGGATTGCTGTTTTGAATTTACAGATTGTGTCAAAGGAAAAAGATAAAATTTTAAAATTACAAAACAGAAAAGCCCCTTTTCATTTTTATGTTCATTTCATCAGTCTAGAATTTTTTAAATATTCTTTTTCATTTGTATAATTGTTAAGCAGAGAGGTCTAATGTCTAGTCCTAAAAGCTATAATTTCATATAGTGGTTCCACTTAGTAACAATACTTGTTTGTGTAGCAGTGTGGTAAAAATATCTTGCAAAAAGTAATCGTGTATTGCAGGGCAACACTAAGAGAATGTGCAATAACTGTACAATTTTAATTGTTTAAAAATTTTAAGGAAAAACAACGTAGGACTTCCTGCTGACAAATGGTGTTTGTCTTCAATATGCTAATTTGTATTGTGAATTCCTGGGCTGGGGGTAATAGTAGAAATGAGCAGTTTCTAAGAGGACATTTTAGTGAAATTCTAGATTTGAAAAAGGCCATCTTTCATGAAGGATGAAAGGGTGAAGGATTGAGGAGACAGACAAAGATGAAGAACTGGAGAAAGGTAGTAGGGAAAAAAAAGGAGGACAGAGCCAAGGGAGACTGGCTGAGCCGATGAGGCAGGTGGCAGCCAGGACAGCAGTTTCCACCTTAAACAGAAGGGGTGGATCTGGGACCTAGACTGAAAAAGACTCTTTTAGAGGCCTAAAGGGGGCTGTCACAGTTGCGACTGCTAAAGAGGGCTAAATTTGCAAAATAAGCCCACTAAGTCTTCTTATTACCCTGAGGCACTGTGCCTGCATTTTTAGTAGCTGGCCCGCCTGTCTTTAATGGGACACATTAGGCTATCTGCAGGCATGGATAACCATGGATAATTGAGACTAGTGAGATAAAGCTCACCAAAATACAAAGCCATAATTGCTTTTTCCAGGGAAAGTAATCTCTTGATTAAAGTGAGATTAAGCATTTTACTAATTACTCACCAATTATTTCCTCTCACATAACAAATTTAAATACATATGCACACTGAGAAGAGACAGATGCAACATACCTTTGGATATTTCCAGTTATTACCTCTAGACCTAAATTACAGACTCACTTTAAACTTTGCTAAGCATAGAAACTCCTGGGAAATACCCACCTGATATGGCAACTCTGAGGGCTCAAGAGCCTATTTGAAAAGAAATTTTACTACTTTGCCAGGTTTCACTTCCCCCTCCTCCTCCTTTTTCTGGCCATCTTTGAGCAGAATCCCTTCCATCTGCTTGTCTAAGAAAAATAACTGAACATTTGTTATGTTAATGCTTGAAGCTATGCCATAATCTAGTCCTTAAGTATCCTCAAAGAATTGGAGACCAAAGTAGGTATCTTGGAAAGAGAAAATCAAATAATCCTTTATATTTTCTGTAATGATTCTTTTCTCCAATAACAAATTGAAACAGCACTAATTACCTGCTCTCCTTTGATCAAAAGGGTATCTATTTTGATAAGGATTTCTTTTAACTGACTCTACGCCTTTGATACTGGCTTTTGTTAAAGTCAAACTGCTTTTGCAACAAATCATTTTATAAAGGGCCTTTGTCTTTTTCCTGCTAACTATTTAAAAGGCCATGGAATGGCATTAAAAACAAAGGATAGCCACCCTGGTACTAAAAGACCTGGACCAGGTCTGGAAAGTAAAGAGGGGATGATAAGAGAACCTCATTATTAATGCAGAGCAGAGGGGACCCTAGGATAAGGAAAAGGAAATCACTCTGAGGCAGTACCTTATCCTGGAGACTGTACTGCTTTAAAGCCTTGCCACACTCATGAGCAATATGAAACGGTAATTGTGATTTACCTGAAATGCAGATAGGCTGTACCCAGAAATTCCTTTGCGCTGAAGAATAGTTATGCACTTGAATTGACTGTGTGCTGTCCTTGAAGGTTTAGGGTGAGGAAACTCGTCTCAAGGCTTCCATCATTAAAGAAATCTCTGGTTTATTCCTGGGTGGTGGCAGCCAAGGATTTGCTGGAGACCAGGAAACTAAGCTTTGGGGCCTGTTTTGGGACCTATCCTTTCATTACTGTACTTGTATTTTATTTTTTCATCACAGGAAACTGAAAAAGTTTAAAAAAAAACACTGTTTTTGACACTTTTTATTGAGTCCACTCCTTGAATTTCCCTATTTTTGTATATAATTCACAAAATTTCATTTATGAAAAATCTAATCAATAAGAAGTTTTTCAGATACTTTAAAGAGTGCCTAAATAACAAGAGGAAAAAAACCATGTATCTCAGTGGACACATCCATATTGGTCTACCCTTACCATGACTAGGTCTAATAAACCTGGTTAGCTTAACCCTCCTCCGCAAAGCCTGGCCCTATCCAGTGAGAAGGATTTCTTTCAATGAGCTATAAGTTGATTAATTTTTCCCTCCCTCCTACCCAAAAAAAGATGCACTAGCAGTTTAAAAACATTAATCCTGCAGGAGACCTACCCAGGAACCAGCTAAAGTTCTCAAAGTGTGATCCCAGGACCAGAAGACACAGCACTGCCGGGAAACTTGTTAGAAATGCAAATTCTCAGGCCACTCCCCAGACCATCTCAATCAGCAGTGCTGGGGGTGGGGCTCAGCCATCTGCATTTTAACAATCTGGCTAGGTGATGCTGATGGATGCTAAAGTTTGAGAATCCTTGATTGATACCAGAGCTTTCTCAGACTTTTAATGTGAATAGGAATCACCTGAGATCCGCAAAATTATCCAATTTTGTGTTATATGTCACATACTGACATATATTATCTTTTATGTTAGAGTTCTCATAATATTATATTAGGTTATAATGCCATGGTAATCAACAAAATAAGAGTTACTGACTTCAGATGATGGGTGGTTTATACTACATACAATTTTGTAAAAATAAAAAGCCTCTGAGAGAATAAAAACTTTTTAAAATTAGAACCCCCCAAAAATAGTAATTGGGAAATATTTTTTCAAATGCAAACTTCTCTCTCTCTCTCTCTCTCTCTCTCTCCCCTCTCCCCTTTACCTCCCACCACCACATACCATCTCCTACCCACTCCATAAATAATATTTTTTTTTTTGTCCTTTTTGAGACTGGCCGCACCGCGGTCAGCCAGTGAGCGCTGTGAGCGCACCGGTCATCCCTATATAGGATCCGAACCCGCGGCGGGAGCGCTGCTGCGCTCGCAGCGCCGCACTCTCCCGAGTGCGCCACGGGCTCGGCCCTTGTCAACATTTCTAATTAGCTCCCACATGATGCTGGTGCTGCTGGTGCTGCTGGTCCTAGGACCACATTTTGTGAGTAACAAGGATCTGAAGAACTGTCATGAGCCACTCCAAGAACTACTGCAATAGCAGGCTCTATCAAAATTCTACCTATCCTAGTAGTTCCTAAGGAAATACTCCTAAAAGAAGAAGTATTATGTATTGAGGTATTGATCATAGCATTATTTTAATAGGAAGAAAAATAGCTTGACTGTTCAATAATAGGGAAATGTAGTTGATCCTCATTATTTGTAGATACTGAATTTGAAAATTCACGTAGTAGCTAAAATTTATTACTAACTCCAAAATCAGGACTCCTGATGCTTTCACCATCATTTTGCAGACACGTGCAGAGCAGCAAAAATCTTGGGTCACCTGACACACACACTGATAGTTGAATAAGGCAAGGCTTTGCCTTCTTGGTTCAGCTCTCCTATTGTAAACAGATGCCCTCCTTGCGGTCTATTTAGTGCCCTGTGTTTTTGCATGTTTGTGCTTTTCATTGGTGATTTTTCTGCTTAAAATGGCCCCCAAGCATTGTGCTGAAGTGCTGTTGTCTGAAGTGCAAGAAGGCTGTGATGTGTTTAAGAGAAAATGTGTGTGTTAAGCTTCATTAAGGCATGAGCCATTGTGCTGTTGGCCATGAGTTTGATATGAATGAATCAACTATGTATACTATGTAAGGCATCTTTAAACAGAAACATACATAAAAGAAGGTTATGTATTGAACAGTTGATGAACATGTTGTGACCAGAAGCACACAGAAACCTAACCCTATATTTTTCCTGGGAGCAATGGTTCAGTATTAACTAATTCAGTGCTGACAGAGGCTTTATAGACCCTAACTCTTGCAAATAACAAGTATTAACTGAATTTAATAACCAATTGATAGAATATATGCTGCCATTTTAAAATGATGATGATGAAATCCATGCAATAATATGAAAATTGTATATGACATAGTAGTAAGAGAAAAGAAACAGAAGATAAATTTTAAAGTACAGTTCAATTAGAGTTATATCAAAATTTTTAAGTAAAAAAATCGAAGGTACTATACCCAAATGTTGTGAGTTAGGGTGATATAATTATTTTTTCTCTCTTTCTCAAATTTTTAAAATGTTGTTATATTGCTTTTAAAATGTTACGTATTAAAATTAGTGTCTTAATAATTCTTTTAAGAGTTCTAGGGCACTAAGAACCACCTTCTTTTCACCTCGTTGAGCAGCAGAGGCAATACATTCTGGTTGAGGAGTTGATTTTCTTAGGAAAGACCTTTTAAATATTAGTACAAGAGAATATACTTTCTGTGTTCAGCCAAATAAAAGTTGCTCTAAGTGACAATGTGAATATCCAAGAGTAATCTAGAATTATAAACCTCTGACAAAGGTAAACTAGGTACTTAACAGGTGACACTGGAACCATGCTTTGTAAATAATTTGTCTCGCCTAATCATAACTTTCTGAATTCCTCTACATTTTCCCCCTCTTTTAACACGGTTAAGAGTTTGGCATCTAAAGTCAGACAGATGAGATATGAGTCCTGGTGTTTCCATTTATTAGCGGTATACCTGTATGCCTTGAGCAAATTATTTAATGTCTCTGAGTTTCTCCTAGGTATATAATGGGAATAATTACAGAACCTAGTGAAGTTTAAATGAGATAAAATGTAAAATGAGATAAAGTGTAGAAAGGCTGAGCACAGTGCATAGCATATACTAAGCCCTAAATAAAAGGTAGTCACTAATATATGTTAGCTTCATTCCCTTCATTGATTGTCTAACCATGTAAAAAGAACTGCCAGTTGATACCAGGGGAAATTTTTTTTAAAAAGAAAAAAGAAAAAAATAAAATAGTATTCCTGTCCACAAGAACTCACAGTCTACTTACAATGACACATACACTAAAACATAAGAGAGCTGTGGTTCTCAAGCTTTTGGTCTCAAGACTAAGTTGAGGACCCCAAAGGGCTTTTGTTTATGTGAGTTGTATCTTCTATATTTTCCATGTTAGAAATGAAAACTGAGAAAATTTTGAAATATTTATTAATTAATTTAAAAAATAAACCCATTACACAGCATCATAAGAACATTTTTTTTAATGAAAAAGAATTATATTGGACCGGCCTGGTGGCGCACTGCTACAGTGCGCCGCTTGGGAGTGCGGCGGCGCTCCCGCCAAGCGTTCGGATCCCACATACAGACCGGTTCCCGCTCACTGGCTGAGCGAGGTGCGGGCGCAGCACTGAGGGTTGCGATCCCGTTGCCGGTCCCTGTCCGGTACTGGTGCGACACTGAGGGTTGCGATCCGTTGCCGGACACGAAAAAAGACAAAAAGGAAAAAAAAAAAGAAAAAGAAAAAGAATTATAGTTTCCAAACCTTCAATAATTTTTTCAACAAGAGTGGCATTGTGGAAAGAGATTTTTGCAAGTGTACAGTTTATTGTCATTAAGTACATTCATATTGTTGTGCGACCAACACCACTACCATCCACCTCTAGAACTTTTTCATCATGCCATACATCTATTAAACAAAAACTCCCCATTCCCCTTTCCCACAGACCCTGGCAACCACCATTCCACTTTCTATCTCTATGAATTTTACTACTCTACCTACCTCAGATAAGTGAAGTCATACAATATTTGTCCTTTTGTGGCTGGCTTATTTAACTTAGCATGATGTCTTCAAGCTTTATCCATATGCTAGAATTTCCTTCCTCTTTAAGGCTGAATAACAAAGACAGGATTTTATTAAGAATAAACATAGCACCTAAAGAAATACCAGTTAATTTAAAAAATGAATGTAAAATACTATAGAATTTAAAGAAAGGAACATAGACCTACTGTGTGTATTGCTCCTATGCCTTATTACAAAGTTGCTATTTTCAACAATTATCCCAAAACTCATAACCTTGCTTGGGTGAATATAAGAATTCAGGAGGAGATTTTTTTTTTTTTTAAATTTCTGATCAACAGCTAGAACCCTTCATGTGTGCTTAGCTGTTTCACGTGATTCTAGTCTTCTTTTCCTTTTCTCATGCTTTTTTTCTGCTCCCATTCCCTTTTTCCTCTCATAGAGAAAGTAAAATGAAACCCTCTTTCATCTTTCCTACGAATGACCATTTTGTGGAACTGTTTATAATTAAAAAGCAGATGGGTTGAATATTTTACTCTGACTCTATAAAATAAATACCTAAAGAAACTGAAGTACATTCTATTTGAGTATAATCTGTGCTTTTTTAGTAGGGGAGGGACTTAGGTGGGTGGAGTGGGTCACGGTCCTTGAGAAGGATTTTTATAGGAAAGTTTCTATTATTACCCTGGGACCATACAGAGAACCTAGTTTTTAGAATATATTCTTGAATGACTGCTGTATGCTGTACTGTGCACTGGGGATGTAGTGGTAAACAATGGCAGGTTTGGACATACTGGACATAAAACATAATATATTAAAGACATTGTATATTGGATCATGGCCTTACAGTTCAAGGACTTACTCCAAATCATATAGCTACTTAAGTGAGGATTCCAGGATTCAGACCTGAACATGGCACCTGCCCTCACAGAGCTTACCAGCTAGAAGGGAAGATAATTAACGAGCATTTATAACACAGTGGAGATTCAGATCTCCCTACCGGCCAGCTCCAAAAAAAAAAAAAAACCACTTCAAAATATAATACAGTGGAATATGTGCTATTAGGTGAGGAATTAAAAGGGTAAAGGGAGTATAGGTTCCTAGAGGAGGACATGAGTGCAGCATCTAACTCACATTCAAGGGATCCAGGAAGGCTTCTTGAAGGAAAGGTTAACAAAGGATGAGCCCTAAAGAACAAGTAAGAATTGGCTGAAGAGATGTGTACGGGGTGTGTTGCATGCAAAGGAGACTGCAAGTGCTTAATTCCAGAGGTGAGAGAGAGGGCAGTGAATTTAGAAAACTGAAATGAGCCTGATGGGTGAATCGCAGGGCAATATCAAACATCAGGCTAGAAAAGCAAAATGTGCCAATATATTGCACTTTATTCTAGGAGCAGAAGATTTTACGAAGTTGAGTGGTATGTTCAAAATTACATGCTAGAAAAAGCACTCTGGCTATGGAGAGAATGTAACAGGATGGAAAGATGAGAGACAAGGATACAATTAGGAAGACTGTTAAAATAATATAGGTAAAGATGATAATGATCTGTGCTAAAAGGATTATTGGGATAGAGAGAAGTACACAAATTCAAGACACATTCAGAATGTCAAAGGATACTTTTTTAAAAGGTAAAGTAATGATTCATACACACATAAAATGAATGTCAAAGATTTTTTTGACTCATTAATTAAGGAGGGAGCCAGTAAAATATTATAAGGAAAATTTAAAGAACATATATATGTATATGTATTTGTAGGCAATAAGGAATGCTGAAATCCTGAAATGAATGTACAATTAGGGGCAAAACCAGTCAATATGCACAGGGTGATAATCAATTGCATTCCACCAGACACAATTCATTTGCATTTCTATGGACAAGGAACAGTTGGATTATTATCTATCTGCTACAATTTACCGTGTTGTAAATATCTTAAAAACAAGGAAAGACTCAAACTGAGAATGGTGCCCTAAGCAAGGATACCCAGTAATCTTTTTTGCCCATTTCAAAGTCTTTTCTCTGACAAGAAGATATCCATATGATTTTGATGATTAATTGGTTGTGGTGATGGTGAGCAAGTCAAATGTGACCATTTATTCAAGGATGCTGAGGCAGCACTTAGCCAAGATGTTGAAGATGGAACAGGAAGGTACAATGGGAAAGTTTTGGGGGGACTGGAGAAGGAGAGGTAGGGTCAGGGAAGAGGATGCACAGAAAAGTATAGGTTTGAGACTATAAACCAGAGGATCTTACAGCATGGGCAGTAACAATGGAGAACAGGAATACGATGCAAGGTGGGATTAGCTGGCTACAAGGTTTGAAGAATTATTCCCAGTAGTCCTCTGATCCATTGTGTCAGTGGCCTCTCATTTAGAACTATTCATTTATCCTGTGTCCCTCTGGGCACTTGTCCCTAGGTACCTGCTTGCTTGGAGCAGAAACCTAAAAGAATGATGTTGGATGAGAATGATGAAGGTGATTTCAACTTAACTAAACTGATTCAATGAAAATAAACAATATCCAGCAATCATATTTCATAAATATATAGAATGAAAGACTGATAGATTGGATTATGGCCTAAAGAGTACAGGTGCTAACCCCAGATCATATAGCTGCTTAAGTAAGAATCCCAGGATTTAACCCAATCTTTAGGTCATACAACTCTAGACCTCACATCACTAGGATGAATGAGTTAAATTACAACATCTCATAGAATTTTCAGTCTTTCAATGACTAGGAAAGATTAAAAAATATTTCTTCATTTCTCATGTTCCAGTAACTAAATATAACCACAAATTTTAGGTATACTCTTTCTAAGGAGAAGTAACTTTCTAGAAGGACCTAGTTTGAAATCACATGGAGCTAACAAGCCATCTACTAACTGTGTAGCCTTGGACAAGTTATTTAACCTCACTGCACCTCAGTTCTCTCATCTATAAAATGATAATACTAACTTCATGGAAGATATAAAGATTAAATGAGATAAAGTATATAAAAAGTTTAAGCATAATAAGTGCCTTAACAGATGTTGGCATTTTTTCCCTCTAAGGTGTAAAGCTTTTTCATGCTTACTTTATACCAGAATATGCCCTTATTTGAATGTGGGCTATATTTAGCATTTAGCTCCTTTGCTTAATTCTTGGTCAATCTAAATTTAGTTTTTCCAATATAATTTCTGAAGAAAGATTATTGTTTCTTGATATATTTACCACCTATTTCAAATACTGTCCTTTTCTATCTTCTCAATATACTGACTTTTTTTCTTTTCAGTATGCTAAGCTTTATCATTACATGCTTTCAGAATGACATTGCTGGATTACAACTTAAATTGGGTTTGGTTTGTTATAGTTTGTTTGGTCCCCTTTGTTACTTCTCAGATGGAACAGGCATTTCAAATTCAACATCTATTTCTAGTTCAGCTTTTTAAAACACCACTACAATTCAGGATTGCCGTTGGGTTCCTTTTTAAACTGTATTTCATGAAATCCCATAACATTACATTCCTCTCCCATTTCCTGAATACATATACAAATATACTGAAACCATAAACAGATAGATATATCCTTCCAGACCTCTTGTGACAAAAACATTTAAAGGAGTTGAAAGTGATATAGTAAGGATTTGAGCTCTTTCCCCTTGTTGAAGAAAGGGTACATTAGTAAATTTCACTAAGATTCCATTTTCCTCAAAGAAGGATCGATAATACCTGTTCTGCACACCTCACATGGCTATTATGAGGCTCAAATGAAATTAAAGTATATGAAGTTACTTTGGAGATGCAGCTCAATATAAAAATGTAAGAAAACAGCAATTATTGTTACTATTTGTCTCTCTTTTGATATATGTCCCTATGGACGTAAGCCAAAATAGACCTCACCTGCTATGGGGATCATCTGTGTACCCCCCAAACAAATGAGAGCTTATTGTGATCCTTCTTCTTCCTTCCCTTAGTTTTTCTGAGTGGCAATTAGAAGGGTTTGTGTGCTGAGTTTGGAGTGACTGAAGGCATTTAGACCTTTTCACTGCTGGGTATTTTGTTTGCAGTTATTTACACCACCCAGCAACCTGGCCCAAGATAAACAGTCCCTAGTAGCTACACAGAGACTTGCTATACCTGTCATTGCTCTGTTAACATCAAACATTTACTGTACCTAGAAGATGGCATTTCCTCCCCCCCCCTTTTACTATTAAATTAATTTCATTTTTTAGTCTCATGCTTTCCAGAATTAATTCATAAGATGAGAGAATCTTACAATTGAAAGACATAGAAGAGGTCATTTGGTGTAGTCCTTTTCACCAACGCAAGAATCTTTTGTTTTATTTCTCACATAATTGTACATATTTATATAGTATGCTATGATATTTCAGTACATGTGTACAATGTGTAATGATGAAATTTAGAGTAATTAGCATATCCATCACCTCAAACATTTATCATTTCTTTGTGTCGGAAACATTCAAAAGCCTCTCTTCTAACTATTTGAAAATATACAATAAATTATTGTTAACTATAGTCACCCTACGGTTCTTAAAACACTAGAACTTATTCCTCCTATCTAGCTGTCATTTTGTGTTCGTTAACCAACCTCTTCCTATCGCTCCTCCCTTTTCCAGCCTCTAGTTACCACTATTCCCACTATTCTACTCTCTACTTCTATGAGATCAACTTTTTTAGCTTCCACATATGAGTGAGAACATGCAGTATTTATCTCTCTGTGCCTGGCTTCATTCTCTTAGCATGATGTCCCCTAGGTTCATCCATGTTGCTACAAGTGACAGGATTTCATTCTTTTTTATAGCTGTATAGTATTTTACTGTGTACATATACCATATTTTTTTTATCCATTCATCTGTTGATGGACACCTAGGTTGATTCCATATTTTGGCTCCTGTGAATAGTGCTGCAGTAAACATGGGAGTGCAGATATCTCTTTGACATACTGATTTCCTTTAGCAAAAATCTTCTGTACAATTTCTCTGATAGATGTGTCCCACATGGAGCATTTTCAGATGGGGAGATAATTAGTTGTGAGATATCCTATTCCATTGCTGAATTGTCTGATTCCTTGTATTCACAGAATGGTTTTTTAATTGCTAAACAGACCTTAGAGATCATTATAGTCCATTTTCTTCAGTTTGCAGCTGAGGAAATTGAGGCCCAGAGAGGTTAGGTGACTTGCCTAAGGCCAAACAAATAATTTATGGCACAGCTGGGACTCCTGACTCATGGTAACTTCTTTCCAAATCATTAAACTGCAAAATTGCTGAAGTCATAAAAATGCTAGCATGCAATATATAAATGCTTTAGTATGCAGCGTATTTTAGCATAGCAAATATTTATGTTGCACTGCAGATAAACTTATTTTAATTTTGATGGTGAAATTCTAAATATATCCTGTTAAGCATGTACAAAGATCTCCTTAAAGCCTCCTGAGAAACTCCCTGCTTTAAACAAGACTGTTTTTTCTTTGTTTTCCTTTTTAGAGGGGGAAGAAATAAATCATCAGTCTGAACCTCATAATATATCTAAGAAGTCATATGGCCAGAAAAGACGTAAAAACACATTATTCTGACTGCCATGAGGGTTGTGGAGTGGACTGGAGCCAGGGGCTTTTTTATCTTCCTGTCAGGCATTGGTCCCAGGCCTGTCAATAGCAATGTGGATGAGACTGGAGTAGAGCCTGCCCATATGCCAGGGAGACTTTGAAAGGTCGCCTCGCCTCCCCTGCCTCCTGGAAAGAGTGCACTTAAAGGGAACCGGTGAGCTTTTTGTCCTGTGAAATTACTAGCAGGAAACTTTAGGGCCATCCCTTGCCCTGTATGGGTTGGAAGAACGTGGTAAGGGGGAGGGCAGAATGCTGACTGGCTATGATGAGAGCTGATGGACCCAGAGAGGGTTTTGAGGTATTTGGAAAGACTTCAGGGAGTTTGGGGGAAAAAGCATTAGAAATGGTGTGATGTAAAGAACTGACAAGCAGTGCTATCTGTTCCAGGAAATAACCAAGAGCCTTTGAAAGGGAACCTGGCAGCATTTTGGGGTCTGTGATCAGATGAGCTAGACTTAATGTCTTTTTAGTTATAGATGTAGAAATATTCATTTAAGGTTTATCAAATGTATCAGCAACAAAGACATTTTCCCCAAATTTCCAACCATTAATCCCATATCCTTATGAAGACAGATGACCAGCCTCTTATTCCTTAAAAGCAGAAAAATTAGTCTCTCTATTCCTTATTATGTCACTGTACTTTGTACCTCTATTATAAGCACTGAGCACAGGCTGCCTTCATTTGGAACTATTTGTGTTTGTGGCTATTCCCCCTAGTAGATACTGCCATCTCCCCAACTAGGCACACCAGACTTGAGTTCTGAAGAACAGGGACAATTTCTTTCCTATTTTTAAAATTATGAACTATGTCAGGAATACCAAAATACGAAGAGGATGATATCTTATACTTTTACATCCCCATATGGCTTCTAAGAAGCACAGTTCTTAGCATGTTGCAGGTAACCAGGAAAAGATTGCTGAGTTGTGGTGCTGACTTCCTTCTTATACCTGTGCAATCATTCTTTCTATCCTTTGCAGATTATGTGGAATCAGAATTATTTTCTTTGGGGGCCTAAGCTCTTGGTCAATGAAAATATTCTCTGATATTCATAGAAATAGTAGCTGCTCTGCAATGCCTTTGGAAATTTGTGCCCACATTAGACAACCCTAATTGTTGATAGTCATTAGAATTCAGAGGTAGCCAAGTGTTCTATTCAGAAGACTTAAAGTTTAAATAAAGCAGTGAAACAATAAAGGCATATATAGCTAGTGGGAATATGGATTTAGCCCTTGATGATAGTAGTAGTTTGTTATCTATGTTCACCGTTACATCCTTTAGCCATCGGTGATTTACTGAGGAGACTAATGAGTGGCTTATGGAAGACAGAGGGTTTTGAAGAAAGGAACACTGTTGGGTTGAGGAAAGGTTAAGAGGAGATTATTTGTGTGTGTATCAGTATTGGGGAGGAGAGGAAAAGAAAAAAAAAGGAAAATAATAAAATCACCCCTTAGAAAGGAATAATACTAGTCACCAAGCTGAGGATAAAGTGGATCCACAGAATTTGTAGCTCTCCTGACCTGAGTATAATCATTCTATAAAACTTTTCCCTTGTATTTGTCTTTCCAGCAATGTTTGTAGTTCTTTGTCCTAGTTTCACTTTAGCTACTTCCGTATTCTGTCTCCAACTGCCTTACCTGGTAGAGTAAGTGAAAATATAAACCCTAACTTGTTATCTCCTCACTGCAGTTCTGTAGCTAGCACCTCTTCCAGATTTTCTGTCTTGATTTGGGGTAGCATCTAGTCCTCTTCACTAGAAAACCCTCTCTCACCATCACATCCAGCCAGTCACTATGTTCTATCAATTCTGTCTTCTAAATGTCTCTCAGATTCTTTCCAATCTCACACTCTGTAGTAGCTTTTGCACACTCTTCCCATCTTCTACCCTTATACTGAATCATCTTTCATTTTTCATCATATCACTTCCCTTCACCTCTTCATAGTTCTCTGTCCATAGGATGAAAAAAAGTCTTCTAATCTACCTTTTTAGCCTTATCTTCCACATGTCTCATCACCTCTCACTGGCCCTGGTGACGTTTTACCCTGTCCCCAAATTACCATGTGGTTTCTTCCACACCTCCATGCATTCATGCATGCTGTACCTGATGGATATTCTCTACACCCTTCCCTCTTCATCCCGGACAGCGATCTTCCCTTCTTTGTACTTCAAAAATTCCCTTTGGAAGCTTCTCACACTACATAGCAGTTGTTTGTTCATGTATTTCTCCTCTAATGGACTCCTCCAGAGCAGAGGTCCACTGTTTTGTTCATCTTTGCCTCGTCCTTATTCCTCAACACAGAGCCAGCACCATAGGTGATTAACAAAGCATGTTTTGAAGCAGTGACTGAGCTGAATAGAAAATATCTAAGTGACCACCTTCCTCACAGAAATAGGACTTTTTTGGTGTAATCTTATGATTTCAATGGCAAATCTGTGCAATGCATTTCTCAGAGGGTCATGTTGAGAACTGATGTGAAGACATCTGTAAAAGCCCTTGAATATTTTAGAAGACATGAAAAGTCTAAGCTTTAAGTATTTAAGCGGCATGTCAAAAAACAGTTGTTTTGGCATTTACTGTATTCTCTCTCTAAGAATGATCTCAGGTACTCTTTAAAGGTAACTGTGGGTTTTTCTTTCAACTTGTTATTTTCTGACTATTTTGATAAGTTTGATTTTCTGCACTGTTTTCCTTCTTATTAAGATCATTCCTGTCTCTGTCTTCTTTTTTACCTGCTTATAGCAGGTAAAATTATCAAATTTGGGGGAAATAGTCCAAAGCAGCTAAGTTATTAGCTTGCAGTAAGAAGAAGAAGAAGACAATCAGCCACCAGGGTACCTTGTTTGGAAGCTGTTTACACAAGCACATGCGTGCAAAATTGTGTAGCTTCTTCCTATGTTAACATTTCATCAGTCATTTTTATTTTATGATAAATAATGTCACCACTTCCTTTTTGAGAGATATTTGCAAGTTGACTAAAAGTAGATGAAGCAACCCTAAACCTATCGTTTGTTCTCTCTCACTTGAGGACTTTATTTGCCCAGAGCCCTTTGAATCCTAAATTCCCCTCTAATTGCCAATATTTAAAGTGTGAGAGTTTTCCCTATAATTTCCTGAATTCGGGCATTTGTATAGGAGTGGGCAAGTATAAAGACAGTTGCTTTTGAAAATCTGACAGTGTTGTATCCTGTTGCTGTAGCAGTCTCTTGTCTGGACTCAGAGCTGCCCTTTTTCTCCTCAGTCCTGTCTCTGGATGGCTGCACTGATAGATGAAATCTCCTAGGGGAGCTTCATGGATCAGCCCTCCGTCCATTACCTTGTAGCAGGATTATAATTTATAGCCCAGATGGTGACTCCCTACCACACTGCCTCCCTATTTACTTCAGTAAAGCAGCAGAGGTATTAACTATTAAATCACTTCCCACTTTTTAAAATAATTGATGCTATTTTCAAAGGGCTTTATATAGAAATACTTGTACTTATTAAAATATTTTAAAAAGTAAAATTTCTGCAGAATGTGAAAAACATTATACATTATAATAAAAAACAACAACAAAACATGGACAAGCTTATTTTTCTTGGCATACCTCCATGTGGAAATGAGATTTTGAGGCACAAATTCTGGTCAGATTCCTAAATTTTCATAGGAAGGTGTCAGCTCTTTCTTCTTAGTTGATTGTTAAAGCTGGGTCTACCCCTTACATGTAAACCCAGAATGTTTGCATTTCAGGTTCTTGCCAGAGAATCTAACCTATAAATTTTAGCTAGTCAATATTTTTGAAAGCTTAAGTATAATAAGTAACGATCAAGGAAAATTTTCTGAAGGAGATTTAAATCTAAATCTCCTTTGAAACTTGGAATCTCTTACTGTAACTCTTACTTTTCTGGAATTTGGGGAATTCCATCTTGTATGGAGAGACTCTCTAAAAAACTGTTCTAGGAAAGATGCTACTGTATTTGCTGTAAGGGTATCATTGAAGCTATTTTATCTTCCTCATTTTGGGCATATCAATAAAAGAAAGGCCTCTCCGGCCTAAGAATAAAAACTGTTTCTCCTGGACAATTGGTATTTTTTTTATCTTACTTGAATAATAAATTGTATCTTGCTTCTACAGAAAGCTCTGGCCCAAATTTGTGAACCATCTATAACAGTTATTACTCTATAAATTTTTTTGTCTACTGGTTTTTACCCTGGAGTTTTGCGGGAGTTTTTTGACATTATATTTTCCCTTCATCTCTTTACCTATTGTACTGTGTATATTTTTTTCAACAGCTTCAAATCCTTGTGTCTTCTCCTAATATTTGTGTGTATTTTTTTATTTAGGCCTATTTAAGAAGTCAAGCTTATTATATTTAGTATTATAATAAAACCATAATATTATCACCTTTGAATATTAGTATTTAGTTGTGTATGTTTTTGAACTCTAAAGATTTTCACCAGCTCTGCAATGTGAACCATGGACAGCAATTTTTAGACAGGATGTAGAGGCCAGATGACGCCTGGAAGTCTTACTGTGTAATTTAATCCTGGGTGCTGTGTTGTTTGGCTTCATTGGACTCTGAGTGTGCATATATAATTATGTGCGCATGTGTAAGAAGCCCAGCCCTGATAGGAAAGAGAGGGAGGAACATCGTTAGCGGAGATTAGATTTGTCCCTCCAGCTGGGCAATGTGCTTCTGAATTCCAAGGGCTTTCCCCAGTGTAAATTATTAGTCTGACTCAGCTGCTGTTCAGTTCCCCTCTGGCTGAACTGCTTTTGCTAATGCTGTTAAGCTGTGGCTCAGGATGCAAAATGTCCTGAGGTACTAGATATATCTTAAGCAGGTAAAAAGAAAAACCTCCCTCTTTCTCATATTCAGAGAACAGCGGTATATATAGTCTTCTCAATTCAAAATTAAAAAGGCAAAATGGAAATAAAGAAAAACTGCGTGCCAAACTCCAGCTGCACATACAGTGCTTTGGAAATTGTTAGTAGACTGAAATAATTTCTATCTAGCTAAAGCAAATTGGAGTAATCTAATCAAAAGAGGTTATTCAGATTAGTTGAGAGTATCTGACTTTAGATATGTTGCTTTTCTGAAATTGGTTAAATCTAAACAAATTAACCCCACTCTGAACCAAGCATATATCTCCTTGACTGATTCAGGACCACGGGGTAGTCTTGTCTGAAGTTCTTCAGTGGTGATGGTATACTAACAATTATGAAAACTTGAACCTTTTTGATATAGCATGAAGTACAAGGCTCAGTATCATATACATGCTTATTAATTGGTTGAGTAGAATTTTTAGCCAAAGTAAATGCTCTGTTTTAGTTTTTTCCATTGATGATTAAGGCTGTATGTATGCTGTACTAATGTAATTCAAAAAGCCATGATGACATAATAGATATGTTATATATTAATTAACTTGACTGTGGTAATCATTTCACAATGTATACATATATCACATTGTACAATTTTATTTGCCAATTTATTTTTGACTATAAGTAATTTTTATTTGTAATTATGCCTCAATAAAGCTGGAAAACTAAAGCAAAAAAGGCATGGTGTCTTCCCTCTATGATTTTATTACCTAAAGTGGCCAACTTCGTGAAACAGATAAACCTAATGGCCAAATTATCCACTGAAGGTCAGGATAACAAATGAAATGCACAGATAATATAGAAGTGTAATTAAGTGATTGTTTTAAGTCTTTTTTTGAAGTCATTTAACATTTTTTTTTCTTACCAGCTCTATTTACAAGTAGCAAAATTGTCTGAACTGAGTTTTTTTTTTTCTTCCTTCCTCTCTGTTTCCTTTGAAGGAAGTGTTTTCCTTTGGGGAAGGTGTTTTCCTTTGGGGAAGGTGCTGAGGAATAGAGCTAAAACATAAAGAATAAGAAATCAGATAACAATGGAATCATCCACTGACCAATTTTCAGGGCTGTAAAATGCCCAGCATAGTGCCTAGGCACTGCCACCATCATCAGCATAATCAGCAGCAGTAGCCTGAATAATGCATCTGTTTAAGATTAAAAACTGGGTAGAATTGAGAACTTGTTACCTCACCTCCTATTAGTGAAAGCTTTATGAAGAGAGGAAATTTTAAACACAAAAGTTAAGGAGAGCCTGAGCTTTCAGTGAGCAGGAGAATGGCATTATAAGAACAGGTGAAGGGATCAACACTTATCTAAGAAGGGCTCTCTTGTAGTCACCACTGCCAGTGAAGGCCGGGAGATAAGCACAGTGGTGGAGATGGGATCAATTCAGGGGGTGAATTGGTGGTAAAAGTTTACACTCAAATGTGAGAGCTGCTTAACATGTATCAGGCTGAGGAAACTGAATGGATTATCATCAAAAGTTAGGGGATGGCAATCGGGCCAGCTTCATGGATGTGTAACCGATGCAGTTGCACGGGACCCCCACTTGGTTTAATGCTGTGCCGTCTCCATCTTGAAATTCTTAATAGTTCTTAAGCAAGGAATGTTTTATTTTCATTTTATACTGGCCCTGAAAATTTTGTAGCCAGTCCTATCAGCAATGTATAAAATTGTCATAAGCTCGTAGGTGGTGTTCTCACTAGCAGCGCATCTCAGTACATTGAACACTTCCTGTGTCGTACCTCTTTTGCTCAAAAGCCAGCATGCTTATTCCTACCTGGCTACTGTTAGATTTCTAGAAGTGACTCTGAAGAATGTGTCTGTGCCAATGAATGACTTAAGGGAAATTCTGCCTCAATTTTATGCCCCCAAACAATGCTATTTTTCTAACAAGGTATATGCATATTATTTAGTGTAATCGCATAAGTTCAGAAACTATACATTTTGTTCATTCCAATTATTGTGCTCTTGAACAAAAGCTTTCTGATCATTGCATGTGTAATGAGTAATGTTTTTTTATGAAACCAGATTCTTTTGATCAGAGAAAAGAGACTCTGGCATTCAAATCCTTTTATGATGTGACATCACCCTATAGTTATAGCAATGCTGATCACTGTTCTCTGTGTACCTTATGTTCCAACTATTCCAGACTGTTTGCTATTCTTGGAAAATGCCATTTTCTTGTCCTCTATTTTTTTTCTTTGTGCCGTTCCCTTTGACAAGAATGTATGCCTTCCTCCAAATAGCACCCATCTCCCCACTTCTTCCACCCTTTCTCTACTGGTGTGACTCTTACTCCTCATTCAAGGGCCCACTTTCTTGTTCAAATGTCTTTCCCTCTGTGAAGTTTTCTCCTGATATTCTCAATTAGAGTTAGTTGCTGCTTCCTCTGCTGTGCCATGGCTCATACTGTGCTTGAAGGCTCATTTACCTCTGCCTTGCATTGTATTTGCTTGTTTGCTTGCTTATCTGACACACTAGTTTGTTTGCTCCTTGAGGGCAGGACTGCCTGATCTGTCTGTATTGCAGCATTCATGGTACCATAACACAATGCCTGGCACATGCTCAACACATGTTTACTGAGTGAGGGAAATGGAAGGACTACTGTAGTTCCTTTATGGGATTGTCTTATGTGTTTAAAGCACTGTGTTGTAATCCCCTAAAGTGAAACAGCCAGTTGACATCAATTGATTTTGTTGGAAATAATTTTGACTTTGAGAATGATTTGTGTAAGAGAGAAATAATAAAAGCAGAGCTCTCAGTGGGAATGAGACCCCCTAGAATTATACAATGTAGTGACTCTGGGTGAAAGAGTAGTGATAGTTCAATAGTGGAAGAGTTTTAAAAGACTAAGAGGCCCCAGAGTAGCCAGGAAAAATTACCTGAGACAGTTTGACGTCAGAAAAACAGGAAGCCCAGGTTACCCCTTGACTCTCAATTTGCCATTCCTAGCTGGCAATTTAGTTCTCAACTTTTCTTTTTTGTAGCACCATCCTTAATTAAATTATACTGCCATGTCAAGAAAAGGCTTAAAATAAAGCCAGTAACATGGAAGGCATATTTAGGAATGCACAAAATACATTTTTATTCTACCACTTTAACTCTCAAATTAAACCCTAGCTATTGTGAAATTTGAGTCTTTTCTCTTGATTCTCTTGTAGTAGTAAGGAGAGCAAAAAAGAAAATAAATCAGAATCTGAATCTGAATTACTGGGATCAAAAAATAATCAGACTACTCTTTGAACTTCTCTGTGACCAGAGCCAAACATGCCTTCTAATTCTGTCCAATGGGATTAGACATATGTAGGCTAAAGAAAAAAGCTACTAATCTCAAAGCCTGGATTGTCCAAAGTAGTGTAGGGGGTTAATTTCTAAGTTTTTGGTAAAATACGTGGACCATCCCAGCCCTATTGTCATTTCACTAATTATAAGAAAAAAGTAATTTAATAGACTAGGATTATGAAATAGAATTTCATAATATTTAATAGAATAGATTATGAAAATAATGACATTTTCATTTTTAAAATTTTGGTGTTTGACTGATTTTAGCCTGGTGAGGTTGAATGGAAGCTCCATTGCATTACCCATTCTCATTAAGGAGGCTGCTTGGTTTTATGTTTAAAAAGGCTCTGTGAAAAAATCCTTCAAATGAAAGTTAGAAATTATAGGGTGGGTGAGATATCCCAGAAGAGATGTGGGGTATGCTCCCACAAAATTTTTATCAAGTAAAATAGTGTTAAAAAATTAATATTAGGGCCGGCCCGGTGGCGCACTGGATAGTGCGCCGCTTGGGAAGCGCGGCAGCGCTCCCGTCCGAGGGTTCGGATCCCACGTACAGACCGGCTCCCGCTCACTGGCTGAGCAAGGCACGGGAGCAACGCCGAGGCTTGCGATCCCGTCGCCGGTCCCCGGTCCGGTACGGGGGCAACACTGAGGGTTGCGATCCGTTGCCGGACACGGAAAAAAGACAAAAAAAAAAAATAAAATTAATATTAAAAGCATGCCTAGAAAGAGAAGAAAATCATAAAAGGACAAGGTCCCCGGTCCGGTACGGGGGCAACACTGAGGGTTGCGATCCGTTGCCGGACACGGAAAAAAGACAAAAAAAAAAAAAAAATTAATATTAAAAGCATGCCTAGAAAGTGAAGAAAATCATAAAAGGACAATAGAAACTCTAAAGATTATATAGGAAGGACACTCATTTGATTTGCCTCTGTAAATGAGGGGAAAGGTTCATGAACTGATTATGTATTTGTCTGTGAACACTCAGGATATAAGTAATGTCTCTTTCCTTAACCATGTTTTGCACCACCAGACCCTGGACCTTGACCTTTAACCCAACATTGATTTTGGAGTGGTAATCTCTAAGGACGGCTTTCAGATTCCAAAGACATGTAACTTTTTTTTTTTTTTCTTCCTTTTTGTGTTTTTTCCTGACCGGCAACGGGATCGCAACCCTCGGTGTCGCGCCTGCACCGTGCTCAGCCAGTGAGCGGACCGGTCTTTGTATGGGATCCGAACCCTCAGCAGGAGCGCCGCTGCGCTCCCAAGCGCCACACTCTACCGAGTGCACCACCAGGCCAGCCCCAAAGACATGTAACTTTGACTGTTCTAAACTCTTTCCTCATTTTATTCTCTAGACTCTTGATTATTTTTATTTAGAAACACTCAGAGGTACCTCTGTCTCAAAGAGCATTATTAATCTAAATACAAAATTAACTCTAATGAAAGTTATAGTGAAAAGTTATAAGTGAAAGTTATAACTGTAAAGCAGTGTGATTGCATTTTAACAAAGTTTGCCACAACATACACAGCTAAATGGACTTTACCTTTGTCAAAGGCATCCTAGTAAAAGTGTCAGGGAAAGTGTCCTTGGAAGCCTGTTGATGTATTCTGACGATTCTACCATCACTCAGAACAGCTTGAGGACTTTGCCTTCAGAATGCCTCTTGCTGATCTCAGCATTGAAAAGCTCAAGACAGTCCACTCTTCCCCACAACTTGCTCCTGTTAACTACTGGTCTGCTTTCTATACTCGTAGTTTTGTCTCTCCTATAAAAGTATTTCATATGTATAGAATCATATGATATGTAGTCTCTTGTATTTGCTCTTTTCAGATTTTCCCTTAGAATCTTTTGGGATTCATCCATGTTGTTGTAACACTGTATCTTTTTTTATTCACCTTACTTTCATCTTAGTGGAGTTTGGCACAGGGTCAGGGGGAGCAGAGATAAAATGTTTATGTTCAATCTATCACATTTAACTAGAAATATTGTTTAATAGTTTTAGGAAAAATCAGAATGTGGGAGTATAGAGTGGAATCTTCTAATTTTGCAATTAATTGCAATTTTGAAATTAAACTTATTTTGGGTGAGAAATGCCATGTCAACAGAAAGAAACAATTTGAAGAATTCAGAGTCTTGTTTATAGTAAGCACTCAATAAAACATCTATAAGTTTGATTTGCATCTAAAACAACTCCAAAAGGGGGGTTTATTATCTCCTGTGTAGAAGTGAGACAACTAGTGCTCAGAACATTTATATAACTTGATGAAGACTTCACAGCTTATAAGTGGCTGAGCTAGGAATCAAATAAGCTCTTTCTGACTTGAAAACCTACATTCTTTCCAATTACAGTATATCATAAGCATAATATAACGAACATGGGGAAAACAACTATGTATGATATACTGGGCTTCATTATGGTCTGATTTATTACAGTCCTGGGAGGAAATTTGCAGTAATGATAGGTTATTCACTGACGAAATTTGCTCAGTATGCTGTTTATGGCCAACTCACTAACATGTTGAGCATCATCAGAAGGGATCTAGCAATGAAATAGAAACAGCATCCTCCCCTTAATCCACAACCAGGGAGCAGTGACATTTGGAGCATAATTCTGGGTGGTCACCTTAAAGAAAGATGGTGTAGAGCTGGAGATGGATCAGTCAAGGGTAATCAAGATGATTTAAGGATTATGTCCTGCCTTAGGATTGCAAGCTAGAACTTTTCAGACCCATCACTGTTGAAGAACAGAGGTTGGTATTTATAAAATTATGGTGTACAAATTCTGGAATTGTAGACTTCAGGAACATTGACTGAAACTTGAAAGAGTTTGGGGCAAATTTTTAAATGTTACTTTTAAATTTTGAAAAGCCATTTTTTTAAAAACCTCGATTCATTAAGTCATAGGACTTTAAAAATTAATGCCTGGTTTCATGCTGTGTGCTGGGAAAAACAGTCATAAGATAGTCCCTTCCCTCAATAAACTTCTCATCTAGTGAGAGAAACATTCATGTTGAAGAGATCATTTATAATATTGTTGGTAATAAAATAAAGGCATTAAAGGTTTAATATAAAAATAAGTTCAACACATGAATAAAATTCCTTAATGAACTATTAAAAGAAGCAAGTGATGTTTATGTTATACCCGTTCCTTTTGGAAGGAGAAGTCACAGAAAGCAAATATGCTCCATTCAAAGCTACTATCAGAAGCAAAGTATTAGGCTAAAAAGGCCACTGGCATTTCCTGCCTTCTTCAGGTAGAGTTGTGTTTTCTTGTCCTCAGTTTTCAAGATGGTCTAACTGTAAATCACGCTATGCTTTAAGAATGGCTAGAAATGCATACACATGAATTTGCAATCAGTTATTTAGAACAGAGCTAAAAACCAGAAAATGAAAGGGGGAAAACATTCTCACAGACAGAATAGACGTCACAAAGTCCATGTTCAAAACCTCATAGTTTACTCATAAGAAGAGCTTTCAAGCCTTTGTACAAAACATAATTACTATTATTTTGCACACAGTTCTAACAAGTTTGTTTATTTGGTTTCCAAGCCTACGACAAATACTAACTATTCAGGCAGATTTGATAGACATACTACTCAGGCAGATATACTGAGAGCTATAAGAGTTGATGGCTAATGAATCAACTAATACCAGATATTGAGACAGAAGAAAATTCAAATTAACCGAACAAGTACAATAATAAAGCAATCATTGGCATTTCAGAAGGATTCTCCACTTTGCAAATAGATTTACCAGTGCTACTTCAAATAGTAACTTCTATTGGTGATTTTTAAATATTAACTTTTTAAAAAAAATTCTGATTTATATGCAGCTTTTTAGGAACACAGGTATTGAAAACATGTACATTTATTTGTAATGAGTTCAAATTATAATTTCTGAAAGAGGCAGCTAAAAGTGTCTTTAAATTCTATCCTCTGTAATATTAATCTTTGCATTGAGAGACTACATATTTTCTATCACAAATAGTTTATTATTGCACATTTATTTTTATTTCCGTTAGAACTGTCTTGTGTATTTATTATTGTTTTTTAGCACTTAGAATAAATATTTAATATTTATTGATGTTTTTCCTTATCCTCATTTTGGAAAGATGGGACTTATCAAGGATCTTTTGGAAATTTCAGCAATATATTGAGAGTAGAAATGGAAACCACCCCAATGAATCCTTAAATAATGGGTATGGATTATTCTCTAGCACAAAGTTAAATTAACATTCCAAAACAGTGACATGAGACAAGTGAAAAATGATTGATCTTTGCCAATTTCAAATTTCTATTCTTGGTAAAGCTCAAAATGTTCTATCATAGAGTTTCTAGGGTATCATCTTGATTGAATCATTACTTTAAAAAATTAAAACTCAGGACTGCTTCTATGAGCAAAAATAATGTTAAGTAGTGAGAAATATAAATGTCTAAAACAATAGGATTTCTCATTAATCTAAAACAATAGGATTTCTCATTAATTTGCTTTAATTACTTCTCTATTAAAATTTGACATTGGATCCAGAGTGCTTTGTTCCTCCTGGAGTTTTTGTCTTGGTTGTCTGTTATCTCATCTTCTCTGAGAAGTGACATGAACTGTTGACGATTTGGTAAAAACTTCTGATCCTATTCACCTTTTCATCCATTATCCCATCCCTACTTTTCTTTCACTTACACTAGTCCTATGATTAAGAACTTCAAGGAATGATGGTAGCAGTAATCCAATTTCAATTTTAAAATTCTCTACAAATGACTAACCTACTTAGATATTTGAAAATTATTCCTCTGGCTCTTCTGATGATTTTAGATACCTGACTATGATCCCTTGGAAAATCCTTTAAAAAAAATCTTTGCTGTAATTTGATCCCGATGAACCATCATTAGAATGAGCTGTGCTTAAATTATTCACAGGTATCACTAAAATCTAGTTACAAACCTGCTATTTTGAAGGAGGTAGTAGAGTTCTATGCATTTAGCAAGTCTCATGTATGAAGGGAAGCCACAATCTTGATTAATCCTCATAACAAACAAGTCTATTAATATGAATGAAGTGCACAGAGCAGTGCTGTCGAGTAGAATTGTCTGTGATGGTGGAAATGTTCTATTTTGCACTGTCTAATACGGTGACCACTAGCCACATGTGGCTACTGAGCACTTAAGATAGACTAGTGCAACTAAGGAACTGAATCTTTTACTCTATTTAATTTTAATCAATTTTAAGTTAAATAGCCACATGTGACTAGAAGCTACTATATTGGACAGTGTACGTATAGAGGTTTAATGTTAAGACAGAATGGAGTAAACCCTACAGAAAGTGAGCATATTTTAGAATTCTCCATTTATCTTTATTTGTGGCTAAGAATTTTTACCTTTCATCCTAAATTTAGAACTCGGGGTAAGATATGAGCCTATTTCATATTTTTCTGAGTTAGACCTTTTTTAGTTAAATAGAAGCACATTCTAATATTAACAGTAGAGTGTTGTGGTTAAAGGCTCGGGCTTGGGCTCAGGCTCTGGAACTGGAGCAGAACTGGGTTGAACTCCTGTCTTTGCTTATTAGTAGCTGTAGGTGAGTTATTTAAACTCTCCGTGCCCAGTTTTTTCATCAGTTGCTATCAGGGGTAATAATAGTACCTTTCACAAAGGGTTGTTGTGAGGTTTAGAGAAGTTAATAGGGGAAAAGTGTTTAGAGCAGTGGGCGGCACATAATCTCAGTAAATGTTAGCTATTGTTATTAATATACTGCTTATCACATTGCTGTGTGTGTGTGTGTGTGTGTGTGTGTGTGTGTGTGTGTGTGTGTGAAGTTCTCTCATCCAAAAGGTGAATTGCATTATATTTTATCAGGTCCTGTACTAGGTGCTGGAGCTAGATAGGGAGGAAAAGAGGAAGGAGAAGATACAGAAATAAATAATACTTGATTCTACTCTCAATGACTTCACAAACTTATGAGAATTAACTGTTTCTCTCGAAAAATAGGAGTCATGGCCCACTCACTGCTCCCTCTAATTTGAACAATCTGATTCTGTCATTCCTAAGCAAGGCCTAGAAAAGCAATGCAAGGATGGCAGAAGGACCCTTGATGGCATCTTGCCTGCAAAGTACATGTGGGGCTTGTTCAGGAACAGTGCATAGGATCTGTAGCTTTGTAAGAACTTCCAAATATATCATTGGAAGTCTGTTAGTGATGCTCTTCAATAGCTCTATCAAACTGGAAATGAATTATTCAGTTAATATGATACAGTATAAAACAAGTGCAGAACATGTTATATCCATATCTCTACTTCAGTTATATTTTACTGTCCAGCTAAACAATCCAAATACTGACAATAAATTTGATGGGAAAAGAGAACTTTTATAATATGATGTCATTCAAAAAGATTTTTCCTCCTCTCTCACTTGCTTAAAGTCATGAAACTCCTGACAGCAGAGCCAACTAGTTCTTACTAAGCAGCACACTATCCATCACCTCTCTGTGCCCCGTGTATATTTTAATAGCAACAATCAGCATCAAGATCCTGCTTCATAGTTTGAAAGCACTTTCATGACTATTATTTAATACTCAACATAAAGCCTGTGAGGAAGACTATTGTCCCCATTTTTAGAAACCATATATAGCAAGCTGCCTCCATTATCAATACTTAATCACACTGGATATTATTTAGGTTTCATTGATGAAATGCTTTTTTTGAACATACTACATGGTATTGAGACTCATGGATGACCTAAATATAATAAATAGTACTTTCTGTTGAGGGGAAAAGGTTTCCCATACTTTGGTCCAGTCAGAAAGGACTGTTCAATTGATACTCAACATCCATAGAGCCCATGACCGACAACAGAGTTTGAGTTTTCTCACCAAACCACAAGATCCAGAGGCCAGATGTAGACCTCTGAAGTAGCAGGGGCTTAGCTCTGCAGTTTGCATTTCCAGCTTTGGCTAGTATAACTCTGCTTTTAGCAGCAGGATCTTAGTATGGTGCTTGGGATCGATTCCACTTTCTCTCCTTCTCAGAGCACCCTGTTCTATGCCTCTGGAGCTTGTCTTATATGAATTGCATCAATGTGCTCCCTTGCTCTCTGGTTTCCTGTTGGGCTCAACCAATGGGAAGAAACTGCAGGATCTCAGAGAACAGGAGGGTGAAGTTGGGGTTCAATATTAATTTTCCTGGCTCGCTCCCTATCAGGTCATCACACTTTGGTTGCATTCCTCTATCAAAAGCCATAGTTCTTGTTGCACGACCTTCTTCTGTAGGTGTGCTGTCCAGGTTCTGGTAATCATTCTTCCCCCTACCTCGTTAACAGCCTCTTGGCTGTTGCTAGTTCTAGGGCATAGAATCATCCCTGTTGCTTTTCCTGCCCACAACTTTGTAAATAGTTTCTTATTTAGCTAAACTCTCATTTGTCCCATTTGAGCGTTTCATCTATTTCTTGCCAGGACCTGGACTAATATAGGGTCCTACAGCAACTTCAGTGGTAGCACCTATTTCTGCTGTTCACTCATCATATAGGTGTTCACCCAGACATCAGAAAATCTGGATTCAGAAAAATGACTATGTACAGTATAAGTTTTCTTCAGTTTGATCCCTACTACATTTGGAATATGAATTAATTTCTAATTAGAGTCTATTTATTTTTTTCTTTAGAAACATACCTAGGCTAAAAGGAAGATACATGTGATATAGTAAACAAATATAGTTATATGTTAATATTGTGATATTTATTACAAGTAGTTATTAAATATGCTTTTATTCTCAACATCAAATTACTAACTTGTGCTACTCCTACTGTCTCCTAGCTAGGGGGATTATTAATCTTTCAGAATCTGTAATTCTTCAAATTACATCAACTTTAAAAAAAATTTTTTTATTGAATCAAAATTGATTATACATATATTTGGTGTTCGATGTTGACATATGTTGATCAAATCAATATTACTTGCTTTTATATTGTTACAAATTATGCTTATTCTTTATGCCCCTTGTCCAATCTCTCCCCATTCCCCTCCCTCTCCACTCTCCCACCTCTGATAACCCTAGATTTCTTCTCTCCTTCTGAAAGAATGGTTACTCTGTTAATTTGTTGCCTAGATGATCTGTCCAATGCTGAGTGATGTGTTCAGGTCCCCCAGTATGATTGCAGAGCAGGTGCTTCTTCCGTCTCTCTGGAATGGGCTTTGTGGAGAGGGACATCCTCTTCTTTTCTTTGGTCTCTGCTGGTGACTATCCTTGTGTCAAAGCACTCCAGTGGCTGGCAGACCATCTGCACGGTGGTTGTGGCATCTAGCTTCTTTCACAGCAGCCACAGTTATTGTCGTGGCTGTGGTGGGCCACCCACATGGAGGTGATGTTTTTGGCATGCTCCCTACCTAGTTGCTGGTGGCTCCTGGTTCCATGGCTCAGGCTGGCTCCAATGGGTACTCTGTTTTTTCTTTCAGTTCTGTGTTGTTTTATTTGCTGTTCCCACCACTTAAACTCTGCACTGGAACTAATTTGTTGTCCTTTGCTTACTTCTAGAGTGGGAGAACTTCCTGTGGGGACCAGTACTTGAGCTCTTTGGACAAGCTAAATTGATGCTTTGCTGCTGATTCCCTGGGGAAGGCTTTTTGTGCAGCTCAGGTTTTAATGGTTGACTTTACAGGTACTTCTGGGTTTAGTAAAATCCAATGCACCTGGGTTGTGTAGAAACACTGGTCTGGGCCTGGGTCTTTTCATCAAACTGTACCCCATGCAATTCTATATTCCTGACCAGTCTCTTCTGAATGGTCCTATGCTGATTGGGAGGCAGATCGGCTGTTCTTGCTGTGCCCCAGTGTTCTCCTGGTGGCCAGTCTTCCCCACCGCCCATGCTTCAAACATTTCCCTTGGGACAGGCCATGCTCCGGTCCCTTGTGATGACTCACCAGCCTCTGAGTGGCACCTTTTTTTCATTTGTTGTGGCTTCTTGGTCCTATGTGGGTTCACAGGAACCCAATTAGTGGGATTGCTGGCCCGGGGGCCACCAAGCCCCTCTTCTCCCCTGCCACCTCTAAGCAACTTCATCCAAAGTTCACAGCTGTGGATTTTGCCAGCTCCTGCTCCGTGCGCTCAACAGCTACAGCCTGGAAATGGTTGGGATTTGAAAAGGTCGGAGTGGTTTTTTCTTTCTCTCATTGTGGCTTCTCCCGCCTTCATGTACACCATAGGTCTATCCTCCTCTTCCCTTGATCTCTAGCAGTCCCAGCTTGGCTGTCGTTGCTTTTTAATAGTTGTAAATTAGTTGATTGTGGGAGAGAGTGACGCTGGGGACCGTCTGTTCTGCCATCTTGACCAGAAGCCTACATCAACTTTTTTTTAAACAAACTAGACAGGCACAGAGACTACATGAGTGGTCAGAATAGTCCAGGGCCTGGGCTCAACAAGTAGTAATGTTGAATTCTGCATGCTAGGCCATTACTTATTTTCGAGCTAAGCTGCTCTGCGTAGCCACTTAGAAACAGGTGGTCTTTCATTATAAAATGAAAATAGCCATTCTTTGTGACCACTTTAAGGTTTCCTTTTTCCATGGTTATATCCCTGAGATATCCAAGGACAAATCTATTTTAAATATATATTCTCATTAATCATATTCATTTAATTATGTAGATATTAATAATAAAAATGTAACCTTTTATTTTAGAATTAAATGCTTATTAATTTAAAATATAAATAGCAAACTTTATTGAATGCTTACTGTGTGCCAGGTAATTAGCACTCTGCAAGTATTATCTCATTTAGTCCTCATTACAACCTATGAGGAAACTGAGACACACCAAGATAAATAATTTGCCCATGACGGGATCAGTATGGGGACCCAGACAGTTTGAATCCAGAGCTCACCCATGTTACAACAGTGCTAAATTTATCATTTAAGGATTATTTTTCATGATTTTTCTAAATTGGTAGGGAGTTGCTATTGTACAGAGTTTTCTAGGCCTAGAGCCATAGAATACTTTTTAGACTTTGTGCTGGGGGTAGGGTCGTTCCGGGGAAAGTAAAGGCAAGCTGCCAGAAGACAGACTGACGTTACCAGGAAGGTGGGTGACCCAAGTGTAGAGTCAGGCAGTCCCCAAAAGGCAGACCAGCTTCATGTGTTCATAACATGATGCGGAAACATGCAGATCTCTAAGGAAGAAAATTCTATAATCTCCCTTGGGAGCACAGTTCTGCAATGGCTCTCTTGTGTTCTAATTGCTGTTTTATTTAAATCATAAGCAATATTTTCCTAGAGATATTTCCTTGAATCAATAAAATCATCTCCTAATTTAACATAGTAATGTTAAAACCATGGGAATTAATTTTTTTCTCCCAAATATTAGAATTACATAGTGTTAATATTCTCCCAAATATTTCAGCTACATAGGCCTTTCTTCTTCTCCTTTGCAATTTAATTAAAACCTGGAATGTAAAAATGACTGTTGTAATTAATTAATGACAAAGGGAATTAAATATGAAAAAGAAGTTGTGTACATTTGGGATTTTTCTCTCCATTTTCCACCTTACTTTTGCCCTATTGATCTGGTATCTAACCGTTTATTGATTCTTCATACTTTAATTTATAATTTCAGGTGGCTGGACTGATGGCAAAAAAAAAAAAAAAGGTTTATAATTTCAAATGAATGTTGCAAGCTCAACTTGCCTCAGTTTCTATGTATATTGAAATATCCACTTCTGTTTAACTCTCTTTTCTCATCTTTTCATTTTTCTTAAGAAAAGTTTACTTGTCTTCCCTTGCCCTTTTTTTAATTCCCCTTGATTTCACACTATATTGAGCATATTGACATATGTCTGTTTATTCTAGTTTTTCTAGTTAAAGATTTGGATAGCCAACAATTATAGAGGATTCACTGTGTACTGGGTAAATGTGTTATATATGCATTATCCCACACAGTCATTTAATCTATACTATGAGGTGGATTCTGTTGTTATCACCAATTATAGATAATGAAACTGAGGCTTAGAGAGAGAGTTAATATCAAGTTAATGGTTGAATGCAGGTCTCTCTTCCCCCAGTGCCTTTCCTCTTATGCCCTCACAATATTGCTCTTGATATGATGAAGTACATGGAAGGTTTTGAAGTTTATTGTTTGGGAAACAACTTTAAAGTGTGCATTATAGCCCAAATTTTTAAAAATAATTTTAAATAATCATTTTAAAATAGTTTCAGTCATTTCAATCCTTGTTATCCTAAACAGTATATCTTAAGGAGAGTCATAGAATTTCAAAAAGGAGGTCGTCACAAAATAACAGGAAAGGAAAAGAAGGAAAGGGACTAGCATTTACTGAGTGCTTGTTGTATACTTGATCAGGGACCAACTCAAGTTCATAGTTCTATATATTCTGTAATCCTCTTTTAAAAAAAAGTCAGGGTATTTCTCTCTGTTTTACTTTTTGGTGGCTGTTTGGTACAGGGATTGAACCCTGGACTTTGGTGTTATCAGCACCACGCTCTAACCAACTGAGCTAACTGGCCAGCCCTAAATTAGTGTATTTCTCTATCTTCTACTTTTCCACGAACAACTGTCTTATTTCACAGTTCTTAAAGATAATTCTTTACCAAGAGTTGTTTTTGTCATCCTAAATGCAAGAGTTTTAGTGCCTTAGCGTCTAATTTATTTGGACCTTAGAACTTGGAAATAATCAAAACTCTTATATATGCTCTCATTGTCTCTTCATCTATTTTGAGTTTCAGTTCTCTTAGTCACAATTATTCTACCTGTTCTATTTTCCTTGAGTATGATTCTCACTAGTAGAAAAGGTAAAAGCAAAATAGTAGTCACAAACTTTGATTTTTTCATTGTCATCTTTTTTATTCATTTTTCTTTTCATTTTGAATTTATAATTATTCTTAAGCCTGTTTGCAAGCCTCAGAACACACAGATGATTAGGTTTCCTGACAGTGTCCTCAGCATTTCATATTTTTCATATCTGCAAATGTTGTCAAGTTGGCTCTTTACTCTAAGTGTTTAAAGCAACAAAGATTTGGATTAAAAAGTTCTGATTAGACAAATAATGCATGCTAATGATAGAAATTTTGGTAATAGAGAAAATTTAAAAGAACGACAGTGATAAGCACTGTTGACATTTTTAACCTATTTTCTTAAAATGCTTATATAATTATTTTTATACTTATTAATATTTGTATATTTAAAGGCATATATATGTCTGTATCTTACTTTTTAAAGACATTTTAAGTGAATTTATTTCATTATTGGTTTTATCCTTCATATGGCAAGTTGCTTTAGGTTAGTAAATGGTGATTCTATTCTTGAATATTAATACTTATAACACTATATATTATTTAGTAAAGATTTATGGAGGTTATGGATAAACCATTCTTTTGATCAAGAAATATGTAAAGCCTTTGACTTAAGGCATTTTTGAAGCCTCACAAATTTCTATTTCTTGATAAATTTATAAACTATATTTCTGAAAATGAAGCATCTTTATTCATTTTAAAACCTACATTATAAACTTATTTTAACTTTAATCACAGTTGTATTTATAGGTACTGGTATTCAGAAAATAATCTGCGTTACCATGGAGAATTTGCCATTTCATAATATTTTTTGTGTGCTGGCTCCAGCATACTTCAATATTATTAAACATTTATAATCTTAACCAAAAATATAGGTACATGGTAAGCACTGAATCAATATTTTTGAGTGCGTGATTGTTGATTGAAATGTTATAAAGAAGGTGGAATGAGATAGGTCAGTGGATTTGGTTGATGTGAAGTTATAACTCTTTCAAACAGGAGTTTCAGTGGGCAGTTCACAGTTAAGAGAGCAAGTAGGGGTAAAAGTGCATTGTAGGCCATTCTTTTTGTCTGATTTGAAATCACATACTTATAATTTTGTAACTTCATTCAAAAAAAGCTGTCTAATTTTTTCAAAGTTCAAATCAAGATCTGGGTGACAGAACTCTATCCTGGAAAGATCATTTTATGTTGTTACTATGAACAAGTAACTTAATCACAGTATTAAAATTGGATCAATGCCCCTATTAACAGTTCTCTTATGCTCTCAAGACTGCTATATGAATTTTAGAGAAATGACCAGAAGGTTAAGGTGACAGTGTTGCATTCATTTTAAGGCATAGGCAAGAAAATGCCAAGTAAAGAGAAAACAGCTTGGGAAGAGCTCAGCATCAATCAATAAAGGTCATAGCAATAATGTTTAATTCAAAAATTTTATTCAATTCCAGTCACATTGAAAACTTTATTTGTGGGGCTAAATTTCCCAAAATCTTTGATTTACTCATATTTATGATATAAAATTTAAAATTTGATCATTATAAAATTATTCTCAGTTAACAACATGGGGAAAACTGTATAATAAAAAACCAAGAATTTGAGGACAGTTTGGCCACATTGCTTCTTCCATTCCTTTCTCTCTATGCTGCATCTTGGGATCTTGACACAAAGCCAAAGTAATTTCCAGAAATTGGCAGTGCCTTGCCAAATGCACAGCTGCTGCTGTCTCCAACCCTTGCCTACTAATTTTGCACAGACCACTTCCTCCTCGTGGGGCCAAGAAACTCACAGGTCAGGGCAAGTGTGCCTCGTGGGCTGATATGGGAGCAATACCCTGTGCTCCTTGCAGATTCAGTACCCCTTGTAAGGGTGGCAGCAGCATCACTTCACCTATGTACCTTCCCATAGTGCTTCCTGCTGGTAAGGGTGACCTTTCAACCTTGCCCTTCACCCTCTGGCGTTGCTTATGTTTTTCCATTTGATTTTCAATATTATTTAAAAATCTTGCCTCATTTTCTTTCCATTCCCTTCTAATAAATACTAGCTGTGATTTCTCATGAATTAAAAGAACCAAACAGTCAGTTCCCACAAGGGTACCTGAGCCAAATTGGGACAAGGAGAGAGGAACTGTGAGAGCAAAAGACAGCCGGAGATAGTGGGGCTGCTTGTGTTCCCTCAGTTTCCACTTACCAGCTTCTTCACTGCAGTGGCAGCAAGTGGGTGTACATATAAACACAGGTAAAATTTAGATATTTTTATCCTCCTACATTCTCCTTAAATGTAGAGTCAGTTCCACTCGTATTTGAATATAATCATTGTGATGATTTTTCTTTCCCTTTGTTCTTGTGCCTCTTCATTTCTCTGCCTTTGTTGGTTCACATTGAGCTTGATATTCTTGGTGAGCATGAGGGAAGCCTATTGGACCACACATTTTTATACACGCCTTGAGGTTATCTCATCTCTGCCCACTCCTTGAGCAGTGCTGAAACAACAGTAGCTGAGTAGCCTTCCACTGCTGTTGGTAGGTGAAGGGTCACCCCTCTAGGTGGGTACTTGTGCATCCTTGGCAATAGCTTTAGTGCACTAGAATAGCACCGTGAATTACGATTGTTGTCTCTGTCATCAGTGGTCATGATATCATGGCTATTTGTTTCTCTTTGTCTGAATAAACAAACAAGCAGACTAGTGGAAAGAGCTAGGATGAGGAAGGAGGATTCATCCCAGCTCTGCCACTAGTTCGTTGTTATATTAAGCAAATCAGAAATAACTCTGTGATTTGATTCTCATGTGTAAAACAAGTGGGTTGAAATACATTCTTTGAAAGTCCTGTTTTTTCTAGATCTCTTAAATATCAAACTGCGTGTGATGACTGTGATCAGACTCATTCCCAATACCAGAAATGGGAAGAGATTACGAAACAAACATGGTTTTCTAACTTTTTGTATACGAACTCATTCCAATATGATGTTATCAGGGAGAAACTCAGGATAAAAATTGACAAAATGGAAATTTACCAGGAATTACTATAAAGTCATGTAGTTTGATTCAAAAAGTAAATCGCACAAACAGACATTTAGCTGAAATTCACATATACACCTGGGTATTTGTGTTATTCTCAAGTTTGCTGTGAGCCAATAGCATAATGTATGCCCTGTGCTGTATAGGGTAACCAGGAGTCCCAGTGGCAAAGGCAGGCCAGGTCAGATAGTACGAAGTCAGCAGTCTTTAAGAGATCAGACAGAGTAAGGTCAGAGAGGCCAAAGGCAAGAGACAGCTCAAGGTTTTGGTGGGTAATCAGCAAGAAAGCAAAATGAGGGTATCATTAATGTCAAAGCTCAGAGATGAACACAGAAAGAATGGTGGTGAGAGAATAGAGTAGGGGGAATGGGGGCCAATTCAGCAAACAGCTATTGCTGTAACAAAGGGCTCCAGCTTTTTTTTTTCTCTGCCCAATCTTATATGCCCAGGCAGCTTCCTCACACCTAGATTTCTCCACATCCTAGAATTTAAGACCCTCTTAACCTCACCTCATCCAGTTAACGTGATCTCTCCAGTTTAAGGGGAAGAACCATCTGCATTGTATCATAAGCCTTCAGAGCCCACGCGCAGAGGCAGGAGTTGCTCTCTTGCACACTGCTCCTTTGCGTTAGCCACTGTTTCATTATTTCTGCATTCTCAACCCTCTGCCACATGCTCTGGTCCTTCCCGCTTCCCTGGCCCTGCTAGTGCTCTTCTTCCTCCCTCACTTACTTCCCTCAGTCACACACCTAACCTTCGAAGGTTTGTCCAAGGTCTACATCTTTCACTCAGCCCGCTGTCACTACTCCTGCTTCGCTGTTCTTTCCCTTCTCTCCCAGCTCTGTGTAACAAGAGTAGGGTTCATTTCTCATGGGGAGGTGGTGTGGGGGGAGGAAGGGAATTCCCTAATGTAATTATCTCCTTAAGTAGTTTGTGAGCTTGGAAAGGATAGGAACTATGTCTTCCAGAGACCGCATGGTACAGGGAAGTGCTTTTAGATTAGGAAAAATAACCTGGTATTCAATCCTGACTTCGTGATCTTTAGGATACACCTCTCCCTAGGCCTTGATTTTCTTCTGTGGAAAATGGAAATAACGATTCCATGCTCTGGATTCCTTACACAAAGGATCAAGTGTTTAGATCACATGATTAAAGGTAACAGCATGCGTAACCTTGAAAGCATTCTACGAAGTGAGAAGTTCTTATAAGCAGTTCCATCATATTGTAAAAAAAAAAAGGCAATGAAATGTGGGAAACTGAATTTTGAGCTAGATTTTAATTTCTGCTCTACCACTTACTCAATACATGACCTTAGAACAGTTTTTTACTTCTCTTGTAAAATGAGAATGACACTATTACAAGGATTATTGTAGTGGAGTTGGCTTACACATCAATTTCTAAGAGCCAATCCTCAAATATTTAGAAAATTTGTAAACAGGTTATTAAATTGTTATTAGCTTGAAATGTGCTTAGGTGGGAGTGTTTATACTGGGGAAATCAACAAATGCTACAAATCAGATTGTTGGGTTTTTTTGGAGAACTGATTTACCAGTACATTGTTGATTATATAAACAGTGCTCTGTAAATTGTAAAGCACTTTGTCTTATTTATCATTAAACATAGAAATGGTAACTCTAATGTTCTATATTCCCAGAACCTAGCCTTGTACATGTCACAACACCCAGTATATATTTAATAAATACATTTTTAATTTAACTGGTATCATTTTGAAACTTCTGTTCCTGAGCTAAATGAGCCCACATCTTTATCTCTCTTCAAATCCCTCTCTATAAAGTGTCTTTTTAAAATCAGATAACATAAGCAAAAACCTAGCTCAGTGCATGACACACAGTGGGCCTTAAATTCTGTGTCTAAAACTGAGTTGATCATCTTTCCAAACCTTCTTCTGGTATTTCCTATCTCAGTTATTGACATTGTTCACCACCCATTATCCCACTCAATTTATTTGAAGTCTTTCTGCCCCTTTTTTCCTCACCAATCCCTATGTCTAATCAATTACTAGATCCTACCAATTCTACCTTTTAAATCTATCACATCCTCTTCATTGCCATTGCTCCTGCCTTGGTTCAGGCCCTCATCATTTCTTTTTTATTTTTTCCTTTAAATTTTTATTTTGTCAATATACAATGTGGTTGATTATTATGGCCCATCACCGAAACCTCCCTCCCTCCTCCCTCTCCATCCTCCCACCCAAGAATGTCCTTTCCGTTTGCTTGTTGTAACAACTTCAAAAAAAATTGTAGTTGTTATATCTTCTTCCCCCCCTCCCCCCAGTTTTTTTTTTTGTGTGTGTGTGTGTGTGTGTGTGTATGTGAGTGAATTGATTTGTTTTTTGTTTTTATTTTTTTTTAGCTCCCACCAATAAGTGAGAACATGTGGTATTTCTTTTTCTCTGCCTGACTCGTTTCACTCAGTATTATTCTTTCAAGGTCCATCCATGTTGTTGCAAATGGCAGTATTTCATTCATTTTTATAGCTGAGTAGTATTCCATTGTGTAGATATACCACATTTTCTGTATCCACTCATCCGATGATGGACATTTGGGTTGATTCCAGCTCTTGGCTATTGTGAAGAGTGCTGCAATGAACATTGGGAAACAGGTATACCTTCGACTTGATGTTTTCCATTCCTTTGGGTATATTCCCAGTAGTGGGATAGCTGGATCGTATGGTAGCTCTATCTTCAGCTGTTTGAGGAACCTCCAAACCATTTTCCATAGGGGTTGCACCATTTTGCATTCCCACCAACAATGTATGAGAGTTCCTTTTTCTCCGCAACCTTGCCAGCATTTATCGTTCAAAGTCTTTTGGATTTTAGCCATCCTCACTGGGGTGAGATGGTATCTCAGTGTGGTTTTGATTTGCATTTCCCGGATGCTGAGTGATGTTGAGCATTTTTTCATATGACTGTTGGCCATTTGTATATCTTCTTTAGAGAAATGTCTATTTAGCTCTTTTGCCCATTTTTTAATTTGGTTGCTTGTTTTTTTCTTGTAAAGTTGTTTGAGTTCCTTGTATATTCTGGATATTAATCCTTTGTTGGATGTATATTTTGCAAATATTTTCTCCCACTCTGTTGGTTGTGTTTTAGCTCTGTTAATTGTTTCTTTTGCTGTGCAGAAGCTTTTTAGTTTGATATAATCCCATTTGTATATTTTTCCATTGGTTGCCTGTGCTTTTGGGGTCATATTCATGATGTCTGTGTCCAGTCCTATTTGCTGAAGTGTTTCTCCTATGTTTTCTTTAATAAGTTTTATTGTTTCAGGGTGTATATTTAAATCCTTAATCCATTTTGAGTTGATTTTAGTATATGGTGAGAGGTATGGGTCTAGTTTCATTCTCCTGCATATGGATATCTAGTTCTCCCAGCACCATTTGCTGAAGAGGCAGTCCCTACCCCAGTGAATAGATGTTGCCTTTGTCAAAGATCAGATGGCAGTAAGTGTGTGGATTGATTTCTGGATTCTCTATTCTATTCCATTGATCAGTGTGTCTGTTTTTATGCCAGTACCATACTGTTTTGGTTATTATAGCTTTGTAGTATAGTTTAATGTCAGGTAGTGTTATGCCTCCGGCTGTATTTT